>NC_081409.1:273606646-273906646 GCF_030272615.1 Cryptomeria japonica | reverse complement strand
CTATTTTTAGTTTTTCTTTTTGCATGAGTTTGTTTTTAGTAAATAAAGCATGTTGTGCATGCACTTATTGTATTCTTAATTTAGGGAGTAGTTTGCTTTTTTTAGTTTGAGAGCCTTAGTAGCTTTCCATGCAAAGCTAGGAATATATTTAGAACTGCAGTTATTATTTATTCTTCTAGATTGCAAATTATTTATATATACAGCCTCTATGTAATTTTTTAATTAAGCTTCAATAAAGATATTGGTGTTTTCTTCTTTTTGCTGTTATTGTTTGCTAATCAGTTGGTTCAGAGAGGATAGGTCAGGTTCAAAATTCTACAATGTTGACCAACCTTCTAGATCATATACTTATCATGTTTCTAGAAAATCTAAACCAAAGGATTTATTCCCTTCCTTGGTTGACTCAGTGCAAGCTAATTTTGAAGCTAGATTGTCACAATGAAATGTTCTTTCATGCACAATAGGATCAACCCCTCAATATAATTTAGGGATTCCTAACATTCCCTTATATGTCTCTTTAGGATCACTTCCTATAGCATCATCTCAATTTATTGATGCTAATTCTTTTTGTACTTGTAGTAAAACAACTAGAGAACTTACTGATCTGAAATTGAGAGAAGAAGTTGAGGATATATAATCTAAAGTTGCTAGGTTGAAACTACTAAAGAGAAAAGATGAATTATGTCAACAAATTTTATCATTAATTTGTCTCCCTCCTCCAACTATGCCTAGTAATTCTAGTGTATCAAATACCATTGCCATGGGGCAAAGTTCTATAAATATGAGTACATCTATTCCATTTTCTTCTCAGGTTAGTGTATCTATTTGTTTTGCAACCAATGACTAGTATTAATAAATTGATGAGCAATATTGTAGGATCAAGTAAAATTTTAAGCACAAAAGGTACTTTTATGAAAAAAAATTCTATGTCATATCCTTAGTACCAAAGTTGTGCAGTAGTACCTCTAGTGTCAATTTAAATGAGTATGCTTCTTACTTTTGTAGCAAACTCAAAAAACTTCATGTAGGGTTAGCATCCAATTGTAACTCAAGGAGGGTATTCTAGACAACCACCACCTTATGTTCAATACCAACAACCTTATCCATGAAAAATCACTCAACAACCTTACATCAAACCTCAATACCAAAATATGTTGTAGCAAAATCCACAAGGTAATGTCCAGTAGACCCATGTTCAACCACAACAAAAAATTGCCCCCCATCCCTAATTGAATCCTTAGGGTGTTGTTGCTCAAAATGTTTAACAACCAAAAGATAATCAATAAAAACAATTTGTACCACATCAACACCAATAATCCTTTTTCTAGAGGTCTCATGTAATTGGATAGATATAGATAAGTTGACCTCAAAAAATACAAGGATATCCAAATGCTATTAGCAATGAAGTAAGAAATTTCATGCAAAATTTTTTAGGTAGTAATGTAGTGTCTAGTGAAGATCATTTAAGGGAATTTGTAAATGTCATAGATAGCTTTGAAATTGAACATGAAGATGTGTTTATGAAACTATTCAAGTAGTCATTAATAGAAGATGTAATAGATTGGCACCAGAGTCTTCTAGATGTATCTATAAGTTGTTGGAAGGAATTCAAAAGGATATTCAAAGAGTAATATGGTGATCACTCAAACCCTTAGTTTTCCTTGCATGAACTGACAAATATATAGAAGATATATAATCAATCTGTAGAAAATTTCAATACAAAGTTTATGAATCTTTTTAACAAGATTCTAACTCATATTAAACTAAATGAGTCCTTGTGTTTAATATTTTATATTAATACTTTTGATCCCAAGATTGGTTGTGAGTTAAGGACTAGGAATCCTCCAACACTCATTGATGCATTTAGAGCTACCATAAATACTGAAAAATAATAGAAAAGCTTTAGGAAAAGTTGGAAAAAGAGATGATGTCAACATATTACCAAATCCTAAAGGAAATCAATAGAAGTGACCAAAGGAATAGGATATGTTGGATAAAGTATTGAGTGCCCTAAAGGATTTGAGCTACAAGGTAGCTAAAATAAGAAAGGTTTGTACCATGATAGACTCAATTATTAGAGAAACAAAAGACCAAGGTTAAATGACATTGCATACAACACAAATTAGCATGATGGTAAGCTAGTAAATAATAACTAAAAGAGATATTGTAGTAAGGACAATCTCAACCCTTTGAAGAAACATAATGCTAATATGGTTGATGATATTCCTTGGTGTATATCTTTGTAATCTTCCACATTCTCTATCACATTTTGCAATAGTTCGGTCCATTCAAGATGCACTTGTAGTTTTTATGAAGATTATTATGATGAACATTTGTTAGGAAGGTCATACAATAAATATGCTATCAATAAGACCTTATGCTATGTATAACCAACATGATTCATCTAAAGAGGATGGTTGAGAATATGATGAGGGATGTCAAAGACAATGTAGTGAGGGGTATCATCAAGAGGTTTTTTTCTATGATGAAAATGGTAAAGAAAGAGGTTTCAGTATTAATATCAAAACTTACGAACAAAAAAAAGCCAAACTAAGAAGTTGATTTGAAGATGAGGTCAAATCTCTCATGGTTGCAATAGTTTCTCAAGAAAAGAACAACTATAATCTTATAAATAGGACAACTAATATTCACGAATGTAAGCTTGGTAATTTATTTATGAAAGAGAATCTGACTACTAACAAGATTTCACCAATAGTCCAAAAGAATGATGACAAGGGAAAGATGCCTAAATCTCAGAAGACATAGAAATATGTTCCAAAAGATATACAAAAGAAAAGAAAGGTGGAGGTTGAGGCTCTTGTAAATAGTGTCCCCAAGCCTCCAACCTCCAATGAGAAAGAAAAATCCTTTTGAAAATGAAGTAGAACTACTACTCGAAATATTCCTAATGTACCCTCTTTGGATACAATTCAAACTCTATATTAGATAAAAGTTTATATTCCACTATATTAGAGATGATGAAGATAGATGAACATAGGAATAATGCTCTATCTTTGATTTCAATTGTCTTGAATACTGACGCAACCATAACCCAGAGGATCCTCAAAGAGAACAATCTAGATCATGCAGCAGGAGTAACACAACTGAAGCAACAACAACACTAAGAGAAAATAGGAATCAAACATTTGTAACATCATAGATTCATCACAAATTAGCCGGCAACATGCAGCATACACAGGCTTATAGACCCAGAACAACATACATTCCTGATTACAATCCATCTGGATCTCCAAAATGATATTCTAATCATGAATCATGAATCAATATCATCATACTGCTGCTCTATGTCTCGAAGAATCACATACATCAATATATATACTATCCGAAACACATCCGAGTTAGCCACAAAAATTACATTTACCAAGGAAGGAAAATGAAACTTGTAAAAATAGGTCGGACCCAAAACGTGAAGATCTCCTCCACCAATAATGCAAATGGAGTGCAGACCACCAAGGAAGCTTAGCCAAGGGCCCAAGAACATCGAACATGGTGCTAGATAGATCTGCAGACAAGGAATTGCTTTGTAAGAGAAGAAATCTCCAACTAGTCGTTAAGCTCAAAAATTGCTCCGGGAACCAAGACCAACCAATCTAGAAGCAATAACTTGCCGAAAAAGAGTCCAAATGAACAAAGAATCTAGAATAGGAAATAAAAACATGTCTGGAAGCCATGAATCTGATCTACAATGGAAAATGAACAATTACCAGAGAATTCTGAAACTAGCATAGAAACTGCAACACAAAACAAGAACAATTGGAAAACAAATATATTTTTGGTTGACGCAAGATTGCTCATAGATTGGGGATGCTCCCGCATCAAATACACGTTTAGAAAATAAAAAAATTGAGAATACATCTAAGAAAGTTAATAAGTGGATCAATGATGTAGAGGTTTAAACTATCAAAACTACTAATGTCTACCTAAGGATTACAATTACTAAATTCCCATATCAGATTAATCCCTTTTCTATTATATTGTTCATTTATTTAAACAATACACTAGTAGAGAATTGCATGATTGAGTCAGGTGCAAGAATTAATATTATGCCATTTAAAGTCAAAGGAATTGTGTATGTTGGTAGACACTTCTTATGGAAAGTGTTATGCAATGCATAATAAGGAGTACTTATGGAAAGTGTTATGCAATGGATAATAAGGGCACTCCTTATTATTGCTGTCATAAAAGAGGTTGAGTTATAATTAGTAACATTTCTTGGGGCTGCATATAAGGTGGATATAACAGTTCTTGATATTCCTCCATATTATAGAATGTAGTTGTCAAGACAATGGGCAACACTTGTAGATGGTAGTGTTTAGTTAGATATATCCTATGCCACCATACAAGTCAATGTGAAAATTTTCAAGTTGAATAAAGAGTTAAGATGTTTGGTGAAAATTTTCAAGTTGAATAAGGAGTTAAGATGTTTGATTAAATTAGTATTTACTCGCATTTTGTAGTTACTTAGGCATATCGTTTTCCTAGGTAGTAATTAAGGTTTTTTATATCTCATTGTTTACCTACATTAGTTTTTATACCATTAGTTGGTAGGTGGTTATACCTACCTTGCACCTCATTGGTGGTTGTATTCCAACCTTTGCCTATATAAATAAGCTTATGTACATTTGTAGTTCATCTCAATCTCAACCCAATATATTTCATCATATTTCTGTAGGTTGTTATCTTGGCTTTAGAGTTCTACTCTGCACTGTATAAGAGCCTTTCAGTTTGCAACTCCTTTCAAATCTAAGATTTCTTGCCAATATGGAGTGTTGAGGTTGCGGGAGTTGCATATTGGCTCAATTCAGCCATATTCCTGGTTATTTTGACTCTATCTGAGCCTTATTTCTACAAATCCATAGAATATCATTTACTGACGTTTGAAATTTTTTTTCAAGATTTCTATTTCACCTCAGATTTGCGAGCCTACATCAACATCACTAGTTACAATTTAGCGGCTTCACATTGCTGCAGCACTTCGAATTGTCCCTGGATTAGGCATTTTTACTCATGTCAGGTGATCTACTTTTGGTGCTTCTTGTTTTGCTTTGGCTCATTCTTTGTTTATTAGCCATAGTTTATTGAGGTGCACATCATATGTAAATTCGATATCATTGGCATTCGTTATTCTATCTGCCAGTTGCGAGCCTATTTGCTTGGTGGTTATTATCATTGCAACCCAAAATTTGCAGATGTTGTATCTGAGAATTTGATCGTGGTTCTTTGTCTGGGAGATCGAAGGAGTTTTGTATGTGTGGGAAGTTTATATTTTGCCGAATCTCGTTGCATTATGAACGACTTTTCTTTAACATAATTTACATTGGCAAGCCTACATTATAGCTCAATTACCATTGGATCGTGTTTCCATTAGAATTTAAATTGGTGTATTTTTTCGCTAGGAACAACAGTTTTGCATATCACTTATTATTAGCATCGATTTTTGCACTATTGGTTGGAGTAGTTTCTTGCACTTAGTGATCGGGTTTCATGCTATATTACTGTTGGATAGTGTCCTTCGTCACATCGACTCATTTGTGGTGGATTTCATTTTGAGTGCTTGATCTAGTGGTTTACATTTGCCTTGTGTCGAGTTATTATTTAACATTGTCCCGCATCCTCTCTCCTCAATGGCTAGGCATTTCATTGGAGGAGCCTATATTTCAAATTGGATTGGGTTTCTTCAATTTTTGACATTCACATTTTTCTCTATCTACTGTATGGGTAGCTCACAAGAGGCTCACTTTATGCATTAAGACTTGGCCTTGGAGATCATTGATTTTGTTGGTTGCTACGCTTTCGGCTTGCAAAGAGGGTTATTGGACAATTTATTTCATTTTTTTGGTCAGTGGACTATACAATTCTTGTCAATATATCAATTTAGGGTTTTTTCAAACCCGCAGGTCATGGTTCCCACCATCGATTTCGACTTGTTGTGGAACCTGCTTGTTGGTGACTTGCCTCATGGTATTCTCGTGGAGTTGATTTAGTGTTGGTGTGAGCACCCGCCAACTCGTCATTTGGACGCCACCATCATTATTTCATTGAAATCGGGTTTTATCCTTTGCTGGAAGTTATTTTTTTTATGGCATTATCTTTGTATTTGTGAAGAATAATCACTATTGAAAATGGGTTTCTCATTTTACTTTGGAGAGGGGGAATTATAGGGAATAGAGTGTTTTTATAATCACTTATCTTAGTGAGCTTCAATTGTTATCATATTCATGTAATGATGTTCCTATTAACAACACACCTAGGGAGAATCCTATTTGGAAAGGTCATAGGGCTAAAATCTTAAGAATTATTTGTATGCATATAGATGAAGACGTTTTGGCCTCACTTTCCGATTCTACATGTCCTCATGCTCTTTGGATCAAAATTTGGGAGTTATATGGTGATCATGATACTCAACCATCTCTAGATTCACTTATTTCTAATTCAAATGTGCTCCTTCATTCTTCAGAGCAGATAGCCCATGATTGTGAAGGTTTGGAGGATTTGGAAATTTCAAATGAGGTAGCATATGCTTCATAGGTTCCTGATTCTTCATCAAAGATAGTTTATCATCCTTCACTTGTAATGACTCCCCATGTACAATCATATGAGACTTCCATCATTCTTGATTAGGAGGACCATCATTGTGTTTCAGATTTATGGTTGTAAGATGGATTCATATCTGGTATCTTAGATTTGGTTTGTCAATCTTCTACTTATTTGAAAGATACATTTGAATGGTTCTCTCTCCTCCTTGATGACAACCATTAAATTACTATTACTACTTCATCTTTGTCTTTAGAACATGTTCATAATTGGTTTCCAATTGTTCCTTGCTTGCCGACTTCTCTTATGATTGGGCATGCACCTGACTTGTTCATGGCATCTTCATTGAAGGACTTGGTGACACAAGCAGATTTTATAGGCAGTATATCATTCTACATTTGGATTCCTCTTCCTAATTCCAATCTAGAATGGGAAGCATACCAACATCTAAACATGGTTTTGTTTCTTCCTAAGAGGAGACAAATAGTTTATAGGCATTGGATCTTGTTTTATTTTTAGATGCTTACCATTTTACACATGATTATTCATTATGGAAGGCTACATAATCTCTCTCTTTGCCTCTTATGAGGAGGATATCATTTGTATCTTCATGACGGATGCATTTCTTGGTGGTATTGATGTTGCGACCTCCATTCATCACTCATTCTATCACCTATCTTAATTTTCATATCTCTCTTTCGGAGAGCAGTTTTCTCCCATGTGGTTTTCTCCTTTTTTCCATTTGTAAGAGATCATTTTCTTTATACATGGGTACCTAAGATTGCCTTATAGTTGGGACCCATATTGCATTTTTCTCCCTTAGTTGCACTTAAGGGGGTGGGCTTGGATTAAATTAATATTTACTCACAATCCTAATTTCACTCAGGCATATCATTTTCCTAGTTAGCATATAAGGTTTATTATATTTTATTGTTTACCTACATTAGTTTTCATGCCAGTAGTTGGCAGGAAGTTATGCCTATGCTTGCACCTCATTGGTGGTTGCATTGTAGACTTTTCCTATATAAGAAGGCTTATGTACATTTATAATTAATCTCAATCTCAAGTCAATATATTTCATCACATTTGGTGATATATTTGGTTCTCCTGTGAAGTTTTCTACATATTGTGATCATGGCTTTGGAGTTCTACTCCTACAAAGATCACTTATAATTATTGAACAAGTTGACCAAAATGAGTTGATATGTTTTTATAACATAGATATGGGAAGATTCAAGGTTGAGTCTACACAACCAATTTTAGAATTTAGTGATACAAATAGTTAAGAAATACAAAAATGATCATGATGGGTTTTGGTAGATGTATTTTATGGAGCTTATAGTAAGGAAGGGTATAAAGCAAGTGTAATATTTAATGCAACTTACACAAAAAGTAGCGACAGTGCCTGCAGAGTCACTAGGAACCATCTTTATATGCATATTGAAGTGCTTGTTGTCTGTTAATTACACAAATAATGTGGCTAAATATGACACATTTCTATTAGGCCTCAACTTAGCAGTGAAACATAGGACTAAAGTGTTAGCTATCTAGGGAGACTTTGAATTGATTATTTCATAGGTGAGATCTATGTATTCTTCAAAGAATAAAGGATTAAAGAAATATGAGTTTTTTGTTTTTAGATTTATTAGAATTGTTTGGTTCCTTTTCAATTGACTAGGTGAAAAGGTCAAAGAATATTATGACAAACTTTCTGGCAAATATAGCTTTGAAGAGTAATGACATTACTTTGACAAGGATTTCTAAACTGGAAATAAAGACTAGACCATCAACCCCTAAGAATATATCTAACTAAAATATATTTAATGATGATGACGATGATGATGATGATGATGACTTGTTAAAGTTTCTTCAATGCATATATTGTACAAGAATCAAGAGATTAACTTGAATGCATTTGTTGAAGTCATGGATGGAGAGGATACTATATTTGGAAATGAAGGTGTGCAGTTAAAGAAAAATAAAATCCCAAAAGGTCTTGTTGCATTGGAGAGATTTTTTGATGATATCAATGGTTGAATCCTAAAACTTGTGCTAGTGAATAAAGAGGATTTGGAGGAGGTGAATTTAGGGATTGAATCATCTCCTAAAATTATATACATTGACAAGAAAATTAGTCCAAAAATCAGAACAATAGTTTTTCCATTGTTGAGAAAATACAAGCATGTATTTGCTTGGTCATATGATGATCTAATAGCATATACAAAGGATCTATTCCAACATGAGATTCCTCTAAATCTTGAGGCAAATACTTTTAGGAAAAACCAAAGACCTGTCAACCTAATGTTGAGGGCCAAGATGCAAGAAGATCTTATGAAGTTGAGGGAAGGTGGAGTCATAAAACCAATCAGACATTAAAATTGGGTCTCTAAGTTGGTACTAGCTAGAAATAAGAATTGAGATATAAGGTTGTGTGTGGATTTTAGAAATTTGAATGCCTTTATTAAAAGAAAGTTACCCATTCTCTAATATGGAAGACATGTTGCATAAGATTATATAGTGTGAGTTACATTCTATGATGTTTGGTTTCTTAGGTTATAACCAAGTAAAAGTCAAGGAGTCAGAACAATACACAATTGCATTTACCACTCCTTTGGGTACCTATGTGTACATAAGAATGTCATTCAATCTAATAAATACTAGAGAAATATTTCAATGATCCACTGATGTTGAATTATTTTATTTGATTTATATTATCATGGCGATCGATCAGGATGGCTTAATTTCTTTTTCCAAAAAGGTTGGGGATATTATTTTCATATTGAAAAGATATTTGTCAAGGCTGTCGAGTATGGGATTTCACTAAATTTGAAGAAATGTAACTTTGTTGTTATAGAGGGTAAATTGTTAGATTATATTGTGTCTAAGGATAGTGTAAGGATAGACCCTAAAAGAGTAGTAGACATTGATGGAATAACTATCACAAAGAATGTGAAGGCTATACAATCATTCTCTGGTCAAATTAATTTTGTAAGAAGGTTCATTTCTAACTTTGAAGAGATTGTAAAACCCATATCTATAATGTTGAAGAAGGGTGAGAAGCTTGATTAGACTATTGAAGCCACTAATGCATTTGTTTCTAACAGGACATCCATTAACGAAGAAATGTTACTAAAGTCTCCTGACCTTAGCAAGCCCTTTTAGGTTTTCTTTTTTCATCTTTCCACAACATAGCAACAATCGTTTTGCAAAAAAATGATGAAGGATAGGATGAGCCAATTGCATTATATAGAAAATCCCCTTAGGTTTTCTAAATGAAGTATGATATTCTAGAGAAAAAGCCTTATGTATTTGTAAAGATAGTTAATGCTTTTAGGCCTTATCTTCTACGAGCGAAGGTTATTGCATACATAGAAAATGTAGTTGTCAAAGATGTCTTTGTCCAATCTGAGGTAACTAGTAAAAATATATATGGATTAATAAAATCCATGGATTGAATATTAATATTTAGATCACCAGATTGGTTAGAGGATAAGGATTAGAATGACTCATGGTAGAAGAAAATTCAGAGGCTTTTTAGGTAAATACTGTTATGAACAAATGAAAACATTATTTGTAGATTACAACACACTTCTTCATATACTACTATATTTTATTACTTTAAATATTTAAAGTGTCCAAAAGATTTTGTTGATAATAAAAAAATAATACTTAAGCTACAAGCTTTGGAATATTATTTTATTAATTGTGAGCTATTATAGAAGAATAGGTATGTATTCTTTTGTTATGTTTAGATGTGCATTAGGCTAACAAGGTGTTAATAGAAATACATGAAGGTGTGTTTAGGGGCCATTTCATAGACAAAACAATTGCGAATAAAGTTCTCAGGAAAAGTTATTATTGGTGTTTGTTATTTGCATTTGCACACAAGTTTGTAGTAAATGTGAGGCATGCCAAAATTTTTTAGAAAAGTTGAAGTACAAAAGTGCATTTACTCTTAGACCTATGCAAGTAGAAGCTCCATTTTATCAATGGGGTATTGATTTCATTGGGGAAATTTGTGACAAGTAAACTTGTAGTCACAAGTGGATATTGGTTGCAATAGATTACTTCACTAAGTGGATAGAAGCTATCCCAACAAAGAGGGATACCAACAAGGTGGTCATGGATTTTTAAATGCATAACATATAACCAAATTTGGAGTTATAGTCAGATTAATCAAGAAGAATGTCATGTATTTTAGTAGCTAATATGGTATCACTATTCCTTACTCATCACCTTATCATCCTCAAGGAAATGATTAGGTTGAATCAAGTAATAAGATCTTAATAAAAATGACAAAGAGGATGTTGGAGAAGAACAAAAGGTCCCAGGACTCTAAATTGAGATTGAAATTATGGGCTGATAGAATCACAGTAAATAAAGCTATTGGAAAATGGCCATTTGAGTTGGTGTATGTTGTTCAAGAAAAAATACTAGTGAACAACTTGTTAATAGTATACAAATTAATCCAACAAGAAGATGTAGACATTCTTGATATAATGGAGGATCTCGAATGGAATAGTTGGTAGAGTTCAATGAAACACAAAATAAAATGCAAAGATCCAATAGCAAGCCAAGTATATATTTGATAATAAGGAAAGTAATAAAAAATTTAAGGCTGATGAATTAGTCTTGATGTGTAATGCAAAAGGCCAAGAGAAGGGAAAGCATGAAAAAATTCTGTCTCATTGGTTAGGTCCATTTGTGATCACTAATATAAATATTGAAGACTTATACTACCTATCAAATGTTGATGGTGTAGCCCAAGAACTATCAGTTCATGGATAGTTCCTCAAGTACATATTTGCTTAGAATTTTGCTCCACGCATAGTAATATAGATGTATATGGTGAAAATGGAAACAAAAATGTTGAAAGACTAAATAAACTCAACCACAAAACCCTAGCCTAACAACAACAAAGATCCACCATAACATATGAAGATTACCTAAGACAATGCAAATCAAATGAAATCACAAAGATTATACCATCACATGTCCAATAGGGTTTGAATCTCCACTCTTCCTATCTCCATTGATCTTGCTTGATATATTTGCTCTTAGATTTTATGTGCACAAGAGCTCAACAAAGAACAAAAATGTGGTTGCAAGTAGGATCACATATGCAAGTTCGAAAGCGTAGTGTAGTCAATTTATCAAGTAGTTAGTTAGGGTTGATAATGACGGAAGCATCTCCTTATATAGAAGACACTATAAGAAATGGAGGATAAGATTGAGAGGTGTAAAAGATAAATGGTTGGCTATAATTAAAGGGTAGGTAGAGAAAATAAGAAAATAATGAGAGGGTAGGTAGTGTATGAATTAAGAGATGAATGACATGTGTCATAGGTAGAAAAGGCTAATGAATTAATTAAATAAATAAAGATTTATTTAATTAATAGAAGAAGTGGGATCAATTAAATTAATAAAATATTTTTTTAATTTAGGAAAATGATAATTTAAATAAATAAATGTATTTATTTAAATGAGAAATAAGGCTAGAAGAGGATAAATGAATTAATTATATAAATAAAGATTTATTTAATTAATAGAAGAATTAGACTTAAGATAATTAAATAAATAAAGATATTTATTTAATTAGACATGACAATTTTAGGTGTCTACAATAGATATACATATATAAATACACATTTTTCCCTCATTATTTGGTCATTCCTATTTATTCTACACCCCTTGGAGATAGTTCGTGGATTACTGCATTGACCTTATGATCAATCATCCCCAAATAGAGCCATCATTGGCAACTTCAAAATTTTAGGCTTTGTTACTATATTGCATATGAAGAAATCTTTAACTAAAACATAAAAATCCCTAAGCTCTAAACCTTGAACCCTTGGTCATTTTTCAATGTTAAAAATTTCTATTATTCTATAGTTGACTTTCTATTCTTGGTATGTGGTTATTATATTTTTAGCTCAAGGGCGCCTTCATCATGTTTCAACCAACCCCTCACATTTGGCTTTACCTTTTTGCAAGGTCAATTTTTTTGCTAAGGGTTAATGTTTTAAATCTATCAGTTTATTGCTTATAGCGTCATGGATACATCTCCCTAGTCATATAAGAGTCTTCACATGCATAGAAGGTCTTTAGGTTGTAAGTTTTTCGGTGCAGCTAAGATTATCATTGGGACCCTTTCACAATCCCAACGATTCAATGAAATACAGGTGGTAGTCCCACGTGGTAGATAACCCAATCAATTGATGGAGAAACATTATTTTTGTTACCCTTTTGTGGTCCCAACAATCCAACATTAAGGTGATGGAGTGATGTTTTAGGAGCTTCGTTGTTGCTTCCATTTTCATTACAATTGTTTCCTCCTTCCCACGACCCTGAAATCAAGGAGCAGAATGATCAAGATGATGCTCAACACTTTAGAAAAGTTTTTAAGGTATTAGGCATTGGAGTTGGTTTTGAGACCAAGTTATGATTTCAAGTTCAATTCACGTCACATTTACAGATGGAGCACCTAACACTTGATCATTTTATTGAGATCAAGTTTGGAGATTGGATTTGAAAGAGGGTTAGAATCCTACCTTGAATTCCACTTAGATTTCCAACATAAGAAGCTTAGGATACGAGGACATTTATAATTTATCGAGATATTAAAGGATAGGATGACAATGGATTCAAGATGATCATGTATGTGAAGGTATAACTTTGTTATTTTATTTATTTGAATTATATTATTTAGAGCTCCATTGGCGGTGTTGAATGATTTAATACATTCTAGACTTGTGGATCGGCTAATTAGAAGTTTATAATATGGTTACAATTTGACATTCACAATGCAATTGAATAAGAAAATGACTAAACTTTATGATAGAGAAAATATATGATTAATCAACCACTTAATTAAGAAACATGAGATAGAAAAATGATGATTAATTAATGAATGCAAGTGCGTGAAAGATAAATTTTAGAAATAGATGTCTCTAAAATTGAATTTTTTTATGAAAATAGACTTAGAAGATTAGAATATTCAAAATATAAATAGGACAAAAATAATCATGTTCACCAAAATGAAATGGTTGGAAAATGGACACCTGTTAGCCTAATACCTCAAATCCCAATTTGTTTCATTCGAATTATCAACTAGAGAAACTAGCCAAAAAGGTCCATCTTTAGACTCAAAGGAGAGTTGGATGTTGTGTTTGACTACTTCCTCATTTTTAATCATTATTAATTTGATATGAAATAAGATCTAGGCAATGTGATATAAATTGACAATTTTTTGCTTAAATAGTAAGATACAACAAAGTAAAAAAGAGGAATAGAAAATATTTGTAAATGAGATGCATAAAGGAACCTATAGTATAAATATAATGTAGAAATTAATGTACAATGTAGTTTCAATCCAATGTCTATAAAGTGGTTTCATCGAGTGAGGATTCTAGATTCTTGATAAAAATACTTTTTAGATTCATCTACTTAAAATTCAGATGAAATGTGCCAAACACTAGAGTTACACTCCAACATATAGGTGTTTCTACCTATTCAAAGTTTGAGAATGTCTGTCACAATTTTCTTTGTGCAATTCTACCACTTTTAGCTATCAGGTCCATAAATTATGTACATATAAGAGGGGAAAATGTGTTTTTGTAGAGGGGCTTGCCTCATTAAAACCCCATGTTGATATTTCCAACTTTAGTATAGAAAGGTCATATGAAAGAGAGTTTACACCTGGTATAATAGAGATTGAAAATATTAAAACAAATTCATGAAATGACTGATGATGTCTTTGATTTAAAGATTATTTCCTTGGAGCATCACACAAAGATTTATGTTTATTTATAGGTGTTAATGCATGCCTTCATTATATAGAACACATAAAACTTTAATTCTTGAGAGCTTGGTTCTAAAAATCTCCTCAATTTCCTTGAAGATGCTTCATTGCATAGTCATAAGAATTAAATTATGTTGATAGGAAATGATAGAATAGATATATGTTAAAATAAGAGAGGGAGTTCTATTTATACACAACTCACACCTTTTCAAGTTTAATTTACAAAATTGATTGTTATGATTTTCAATTTGGGGACAAATAGCTTGGACAGGGGACCTGGGCACCCTAGTCTAGGAGGAAAGGGGTGCTAGGTTTCCTAGTCCTACCATTTCAAGTACATGACAAATAAATTTTAGATATGATTTTAAAAATTAAATAATTAAATGTAAATAAATTGGATATGGGCTTTAAAAGAAGAAAATATGAAAGTGTTAGACAGATCAGGTTCACCAAAATGATATGTAAGGAAATGAGATCCTACGTCAATGAATGAAAACTAAAATTTTAAATTGTCTTTGCATAATATTGGAATATGAATAGGTTTATCTACGGTATTGATAAGAGAGATGAACACTAGGGACTCTATTTCTTTATTATAATGGGATTCAGATACTAAAGTGTATGTATCAAATGCATGGTTAACGATAGAAAAATAATTGAATTTAGCAATAAAAAAAATATGGAAATAATAGAAGATATAATAAACCAAATCTAGAATAAATAAATAGAGTGGAACCTTGATAAAAATATTTAGAAAATAGTGTTGGACATGGGTTCTAATTGACTTAGTCTAGAGGTATTTAAAACTAAAGAAGGCAACAAGAATATAATTAGGAGGATTTACAATTTTTTCTCCTAGAAATCCAACCCAAAAGAGTAGGAAAGGAGAAAGCAATGAATTAGTCTATGGGTTTTTACCTAATTAAAATATTACATAATCTGGGACTATTTACCCTACACTCCTGTAACACTTTTTCCATTCGATCTAAACTAGAACACACATGAAAAATAGGGAAAGAGAGTTATGTTGTATAGCAACGTTCCTAAGAAAAAACCCATGATGGTATTTTCACCTCCATAATATCTATATGGTGATGAGAAAGAGTGTGTCCCTACTGGGATGAAGGCTAAACCACTAATAAAATGTTAAGTTGATAAATTGATGGCAACTTGCATATATAAAACTAATTTACAAGGAACAAATATTCATCATAAGATGCAGTAGAAACATTAGAGTAAATACAATATTATGTTAATAGTAGAAAATATGATAGTAAAAATGAGTCAAAACAACGCTAAAAAAACTAACTTCTAATCACAAAGAAATAAATTCCAAATCAAAAGAATAAAATTATAATTTTTATGTAGGAAAAGATTTGAATACAAATTATATGAGATTGAAACTATCCAAAGACTGAAGGCAAACCTCTAATAGGGAAAATTGATATATTCTTCATAGAAATCCCTTCTTCTATTGAAATGTGCTCCACTAATTCACTCTCTTTCTTGGTTCTATAATTCCCCCAATCTCTTCCCACTCCACTCTACTCTCCAACCCCATCTCTTATCACCAATCGCCCCACCACTCTATCTATTTCCTCTTAAAAACAACCATTTCTTTGGTTTTCAACTAGCCTTGTAACAGACAATTACCCATGACAAACCAAAGAATTTTCAGTTTTCAAATTGAACAAGACAAATTCATTGAGACTTTGGTTAACCAAAAAAAAACAAATAAAAATAAAACTATAAAGCTAATCTACGTAAATGAAAGGAAGAGGGGTGGATGGTGATGTGGATGCCCATGCATCAAACTTCCCTCACACAAAAATTTCATGAGCCCCTACTCATGAGGTCATGAATAGAATAACACAATTGTGTGATCTCAATTTTAGATAGCTAAGAAGAATGCTCCAAGGGATGATCTCTCCATTTCACCAACTACCTAAGATATTCTCTTCGGCGGGTCTTCTTCAATAGTTTTTGATCAAGAATACAACCAATTTCAAGTGTAGTTGATGTGGTTGTAGGACGATACTTTTTGAATGACACCTCTGCCTCTACTTCACCTCCATCCTCATCTCTTTTATAAGGATATAAATCTGCCACAATGAAGATAGGCAAAATGCCCAAATTTGAAGGAAGGGTAATTTCATATACATTAGTAGAAAACTTCCAAAGGATTTTTCATGGATAAATCTTCTTCATTTCTATTTTATTGTATTCCCCTGTAGAAAATCTTTCTTTCCTAAGATGAGCCAAAACAAGTTTTCCCACCTAAAAATGCACTTCTTTCTACTTCTTATCAACGTATTGTTTGTATTGGTGATTTCTTCCTTCAATGTTTCTCTTAACCTCCTCTTGAAGGCTATGTATTTCTTAAGAAAAGTCTTCTCCATATGCACATATTTTCTCTATATCACCAATATTTCTGAGTTCAAAATACACACCTAGGATGCATACCATATACAATATAAAATGGGCTAAAGTCGGTACTCCTATTTGGAGAATCATTATAAGAAAATCAGCTTGGGCTAAAGCCAAATCTCGATTCCCCTATGTATTACCAACAAGACATCTCAACATGTTACCAAGAATTGTTTTTGTCAGCTTCAATCTGGTAATCCATTTTGGTGTGATCGGTTGAACTAAAACTCAAATATGTTCCCAATATCTTGCAAAGAGTCCTCCAAAAATATCCTATTAAATTTGTGTCTCTATCAGATATGATACTTCTCTGAATACCATGCAATCTGACCACTTATTTGAAGAATAAATTAAAAATATCAATGCCATCATTAGTCCTCTTACAAGGAATGAAATGAACCATTTTTTGAGAGTCTATCAACAACTATAAATATAAAATCATATCCTCTTGGAATCCTAGGAAAATCCATAAAAAAACCATACTTACAGAATCGCATGGTCTAGATGGAATTAGTAAAGGTTGATACAAACCAGCATTTTTACTCCTTCTTTTAGTATGTTGACAAACTCAACATCTCTCCACATATCTTCTTACATCAGCTTGCATTCTTGGCCAATAGTAATTTTTACTCAGTTTTAGATAAGTTTTGGTTTTCACAATACTTCTCCTTCAATAAATTGTCTCTAATTGATCCTCTTGGTATGCACAATCTAGTTCCCTTAAATAAAAATCCCTTTTATAACATAAAATTAGTCATTAAGCCTGTATTTATACTATAGTACTACTGCAAGTTTCATATACTTCTTTGAAATCCACATCATCTTCATAAAAAAATTTTAAACTATCAAAAGCAATACTATTAGCCTAAATTTCATGTAGCAAAAAAATCTTCCTACTTAATGCATTAACAAAATTATTTGTTTGTCCACTCTTATGCTTCAATACAAAGTTAAAATTTTGAAGATACTCTACCCACTTAGCATTCCTTTAGTTTAATTTATGTTTGCTATTTATCAATTGCAAAGAATGATTATCTGTATAAATAATAAACTCATTAGGAAGCAAGTAATGCCTCCACTTGTTCAATGATTGAACCAATTCATAAAACTCAAGATCATAGGTATAATATTTTTTTTTTTCATCATTTAAATTTTCACTAAAAGAGGCCAATGGTTTTCCTTCTTGGTTCATAACAACCCATATTGCCAATCCACTAGCATCACACTCAACTTGAAATACCTTATTAAAATCAAGTAAGGTGAGAAGAGGCTTTTCACTCACCTTTTGCTTGAGAAATCTAAAACTACTTTCAGCCTCTTATGTCTATTCAAATTTCTTTTTGTACCTCTTGATTGTTTCAAGTATGGAAGCAACTACATGACTAATATTTTTAATAAACTTCTTGTAGAAACTAGAAATACCATGAAAGCTTCTCACCTCCATTATACTCCTTGGTGTTGGCCAATAAATAATGGCTTGAATATTCTCTTTGTCCATATTCAATCCATCTTTGGACACCATGAAACCCATGTATACCAACTCCATTTACAAATACATACACACTTCGTAAGATTAGTCTGTAACTTCTCTTCTTGCAATCTTATCAAAACCAGCCCCAAATAACCTTTCTTTGAATTTATAAACACCAAATATCATCAAGATATATAATAACAAAGTTCCTTAGAAATGGTTTTAAGACTTCATTCATGAGCCTTATAAAAGTACTAGGTGCATTAGAAATCCCAAAGGGCATAACCATCCCTCAATAAAGTGCATCATTAGTTTTAAATGTTATTTTACACTCATCTTCAGGTTTGATCCTAATATAATGACAACCACTTTTCAGGTTCATGTGCGAAAAATACATAGAACCACTCAAACAATCCATTAAGTATTCAATCTTAGGAATGGGAAACCTATATCTGATAGTTATCTTATTTATGGCCCTCAAATACATGCACAATCTCCATTCACCTCCTTTATTCAAAACTAGAACTATAGGGACATCATAAAGGCTAAGAATCTCCCTTATCAACCCTTTCTTGAGTAACTATTCCACTTTCTTTCTAATCTAATCATTCTCCTTAGGAGTTAATCTATATGTAGCCTTGTTTGGAAGGATAACCCCTGGCATCAAATCCATATGATGGCTAATACTCCTCATAGGAGGCAAATCTTTAAGAAAATCAATTTTTATAATATCCATATGTTCCTTCAAGATATCATGTACTTCATTGGGAAAATCATCTAGTTTTGTAGAGGCAAGCATAGACTTAGGTTTAAGAATTTAAGCAATCCTACTTCATTCTTCATATTATGTAAAAAATCTTTTCTACTTACCATCATACGTTACTTCTGTAAATACTCTTGTTGTCCCCTTCTTGTTCTTGCATAGGTAATAAGTTATGATTGATATCATCCTTCTATACTGACTGCCAAGAAACCCTAGAGAATAAAGCCAACCAATGTAACCTAAACTAAACAACTTAGAGATAATTTTATTTTAAAGAGATACATCATCACATTATTATTAAAGAAAATTTATATATTTACAATAACATGACTTCTTACCATTAGTGCACAAGCAGAAGTAAACTCACATAATCTAACTTCCATCGCCTAGGGTAAACTAACATCATTACTGAAACACAATAGTTAAATATATATGTGTATCATTTATATTGATACATGATACATGATACATCCCCTACTTGAACCAATTCCTTTTCATTAAACATAACATAAGAAAGTGCTCATTTTAAACCATAGTCATAATAACCAATAAATATAACATTACTAAAACTTCTAGGACACTATGTTCATTTTAAGCACCAATATCAAATGTTTGTAACCTATCAAATTTTGCAAGCATAATGAATCTAATAGTTCTTGTAATATAGTTGGTATCAACATCACATAGATTAAACATATGATAATATTCTTACATTACATCTTATGACTTATTTATAATTTACATTAATATTCTTACATTACATCTTATGACTTATTCATAATTTACATTACAGTTTACACCAATCTTTACAATAGAAATGTCATGATACAATGCATATGAAGGAATACAAATACAAGGGCATAGATGAATCTTTACATATAATAGAGATAAAATTCGCATCATAAATCCCTAGCACTAGAACTGAAGAGAAGAAGAAACATCCACACATGCACAAACAACCATGAGACATCCCAATGGAAGAAGGCATCAACCACCCGATCATGTGGAACCAAAAAGATCCACTCCTTGTGCTCTAGAGAATGACATAAGGCCCTACACACATCACTTCACCTAGGTTGACACCTATACATCCAAGTGAATATGTAAATACTCACAAAGATAAAACAAACTGAAAGACTAAACAACATAAGGTATAGGCAATCAACATAAGACACAAACTCACCAAAGGCTTCTACACAACACAAGGATTAAGGTCCTAGGAAACACATAGGGAAGAGTGTCATTACATGTCATTAACATGGGTTATCCTCAGGTTCGATCCTCTCCAAAATAGATACCTTGGAACCCATTTGACTATTCATGTGGAACCGAACAATACTTCCATGGAGGCAAGGAAGTTGATCTACTATACAGGCCTTCACAATCTCATCCTGATCCTAAATGAGCATTTCAGGTCATGAGATCACATCCTTTATCTATACGAGCACATGATGCATGACTGGGGAGCAAACACTTGTCTTTTTAATATGTGTTCAACAAAACCCAATTCATTTAATTTAGCGCTATCATTTGATTAACCAACTCTCAATGAGATATCCTAGTAACCACTTTAGGGACTCGACACCCACTTCCCCTAATATGCTCCTAAAACCTCATGTCAAAAAAAAAAACCCATAAGCATAAAATAACTCATTGTTGGTGTAAATAAATATTCATCATGGATATTATTACACTTTACTTCAGTTGACTTAGCAGAATGCATCTATTTGTAGTTTGGATTTGAGACATTTAGGGAAGTGTGCACATAGGGATATAGCTTGTAGGAGTAATTCCACCTTTTGTGGTCTTATTTTTCTGTTACACTCCACATTCGGTGGGTCATCCACCTCTTGTGGAATATTATATTATTTCTCCTACCTACCCTTGTTTCTCATTGAGCCACATGTCATGACTATGTGCTCGTACATCCATATGGCCTTGCCTATATAAGCAGGCCCATATTCATTTTATTGGTTAATCCAGTTGATCATTTGCATATTTATGAGAATATAGTTTGTTCTTGTCATCCTTTTGTCTCTCTTTTATACTTTTCATTGTGCCCTTGATCTTGTAAAAATATCACATGGTATCAGAGCTATTGGGGCTTCATTGATTGATTTTTGGAGACATCTTGGAAGGCTTCTATTTTTGGATCTGAGGAACAACATTTTTGGAGGCATCTTAGAGTGTTTTCGACCTTACCATTGCCTCCAAGAGGCCATTTCCATAAAAACGAGTATAAAATTGACCTATTTTGGCAAAAATAAAATTTTGGGTGTTGGAGGAATTTTTTCCCAATTCAAGCAGTGCGGTATGGAATTTGCGGATCTCAAAAAAAAAAAATTCTAAATTATATTTTTTCTAGTTTTGAAAAAGTTTTTTTTGGAAATATATATATATATATATATATTTGTGGGTCCGTACCTTCTTCCTACTCAGCAGCGCACAGTTAGCACCAGTCAGCATTTTTTGAAAAAAATTTAGACCCCTCTCCATTAAGCAGTTTTGATTTTTGGGTCAAGTTTGGAGGCTCATAACTTGCTCAATTTTGCTCCTTTTTGTGTGCATTTTTTTTATTTGCGCTATTTTTTTGTACTCTTCATAGTGGTGTGGTTATTTTCTGATTTTGGTGCACAGGTTTTTCAGAATTTTTGGATTCTCTCAGCTGTACCTATCCAATCCTCAATTTTGCAACTTCAAAGGCTACATTTGAGCTCATACGACCTCCTTTTCAGGAGCCATTTTTTTTGAAAGTGCATATTTTTTAGTCTACTTTCATAATCTAGGACCATATTTCATATATTTTGAGTGGAAATTGTACTTTCAGATATTGGTCTTATTTGGCCTACTTGGTACTTGTAAATTGTTTGAATCTTAGTTTAGATCTCTTGCATTATTAGTTTGAGTCTTCTTTGGCTTTATTAAGATAGTTGTAAATTTGAAATCAGAAGTCCACTTTGCCATTTTTTATAAGTGGCCCATTGTACATGCACTAAGTATAAAGTGCCAAATCATTTTTCTTTTTTTTTTGGGGGGGCGGGGGGGGATTCTTTGATTGAGTGAATTTGGGGGGCTGTTTTGTGTGATTGTGCTTCTCTTTCCTTGGGCTCTTTCATTTTGTTGCAATGAGCCCTCATAAATTTTCACCTTTAACTCCACATAATTATGCATCATGGAAAATTAAAGTATTGAGCAAATTATTGGAAAAAGGTCTCACGCATTACATAGATGTAATAGTAGCAGCACCACCTGATCCTATGGCTGATCTTAATGCTCAGTTAGAGTGGCTCACTAAGAATAGCATCGCTCCTGGAACTTTGCGTAAGTATGTATCAGATGACCTCAATTTTCACATTAAGAAGTGTAATACAATCAAAGAGGCTTGGGATATGTTTCAGAAATTGTATGGCCAAGTTGATGAAATCAAAGGTTACAAGATTGACAATGAGCTCACCAACTTGGATCCCAAGAGTTTTGATACAATCCAAGATTATGTCACCAAAGAAAATGAGCTAAGAGCAAAGCTTAAGTATTGTGGAATTGACAAAAAGGATGCTCAATTGATATTCAACTTGTTAGACAAGCTTGCACTAGAATATGCAACATTTGTGTCTAGCCTCCAAACTCATCATTTGACAGTGGGGAGTTCCTACATTATGCCTTCATTTGATGCTTTCACAGAAATGTTGATAATGGAACAATCTAACTTGTTGAACATGGGGCTTCTCAAGTCTTCAAAGTACAAGGCTTTGATGGCTAATCAAGGGAGTCAAGGGAGTCAAGGCAAAGATTCCAACAAGAAGAAAAATAAATCTAAGTCAAAGCCACAACAGGAAAAAGGACAATCATCCTCTCCATCACAAGGCAATTTTCCATCCTCTTTCAAGAAGGGGACTCCACCTAAGAAGGATAAACCAACTTGTGCATATTGCAAGAAGTATGGTCATGATGAGCATCGATGCCACACCAAGAAAGTTGATGAGTTGACAAATATTCTTAAGAAAAACAACATCAACTTGCCATCCGCCTACACAAAGAGGGATTCATCTCCTTCTTCTTCCTCATAGTCTAAGGGAAAATGACAAGCATTTGTGGCTACAACAGGTTCTTCACAGTAGTGGATACTTGACTCGGGTGCCTCTTATCACATGGGTTCTACAAAGGAGCAGTTTTCTTCATTAGAGCCATCTAAGGTAACTCACATTTACATAGGTGATGATACACAAGTAGAGGTTGAAGGGAAAGGTTCAGTTGACATGGATGATGGAACATTTGAGAATGTTCTTTATGTTCCTAACTTGTCTACCAACCTTCTCTCTATCTACCAAATCACTCACTATGGGAATGGGAAAAAGGTTGAGTTTACACCTGATTCAGTTGTGGTAAAGGAACTTGATGATGATGCCTTGGTAGTAGTGGGACAAGTCAATGACAACTCAAGGTTTTATTCATTCTCCCATTTTGTGCCAATTTCTCCTTCTAGGGCCTCGCTTACTCATTCAAATTAAGAAAGTAAGCTCTGGCATGAGCAGTTTGGTCACCTCAACTACTGCTATCTTTAGTAGCTTAGCACTAAAGACATGGTCACGGGTCTACCTCCAATCAGTGTTTCAGAGGGTGTATGTTCAAGTTGTTCCATGGGCAAGCATCTCGAGGAGAATTTTGATAACGGGAAATCTTGGAGAGCTTTGGAATTTCTTCAACTTGTTCACAGCAATGTAGTAGTCTATTTCTAGCACCTTCATTTAGAAAGGTCTGATATATCCTCACCTTCATTGATGACTACTATCGCTTTAATTGGGTCTACTTTCTCATTCATAAGAGTGAAGTATTTGACAGATTTCAGGACTTCAAGACTAGTGTGGAGAAGCAACCTGAGAAACTAGTCAAGATTCTTTGTACAGATAATGGAAGGGAATATGTGAACAAGAGACTTGAGGATTTTTGTACATTTGAGGGGATTGATCTTCAAGATTCTATTGCATACACTCCACAGTAGAACAGAGCTACAGAGCGCAAGAATAGAACTCTCAAAGAAATGGCTAGTTGTATGATACATGCACGTTCTCTTGATCCTACCTTTTGGGTAGAGGCTATCAGTTGTGCCACACACATCCAGAATCAGGTTCCTCACAAAGCTTTGCAAGGTATTACTCCTTTTGATGCTTCAGCTGGTAGGAAACCTATTGTGAGATATTTCAGAGTCTTTGGGTGTCTAGCATGGGCTTTCATACCTCCACAGAAATGCAAGGCATTGGAACCGCAGAGTAGGCCTTGTATATTTGTTGGATATCTTAAGGGTGTTAAGGCATATAGATTGATGGATCCTGAGACACATGAGGTTTTCACTGAGAGGAGTGTTCACTTTGAGGAAAGCTCTCCTAGATTAGCCTCTCTACCTCATCCCCCTTCCTCCATTGTGGATAGTGATACTAATGATTGAGATGATGAGACTCCTTCAACTTGGACTCATGGGGTTACACCTCCGTAGGGTCCACTTGCAGTTGACGAGCCTTGTTCTCCACCTCCACCTAGACCTCATTGGGCTCGATAGACACTTGAGTCAGCAGGTTCTCTTGTTGGGGATCCTTCAAATACACAGAGGACTCGATCACAGCATCAGGATCTTCCACATGCATTCATTTCTACCACTTCCAATCCACAAACATTTCAGGAAGCATAAGGGGTTCCTGAGTGGGACCAAGCTATGGAGGAAGAGTATAGTTTCTTGATGAGGAACAATACATGGGATTTAGTCCATCTCCCTAAGGGGAGAAAGATGGCTCGATGTAAGTGGATCTATCAGACCAAGTTTGCAGTGGATGGTAGTGTGGATAAGTATAAGGCTCAGCTTGTTGCAAAAGGTTTCTCTCAGGTTCTAGGTGTTGACTATACTGAGACCTTTGCACCCGTAGCTAAGATGAACTCCATTCTCTTGACACTTGCTATTGCTACAACTCATGGTTGGGTTGTACATCAGATGGATGTGAAGAGTGATTTTCTTCATGGGGATCTTGATGAGGAGATTTATATGGAGCAGCCATAGGGTTTCATCTAGGATACTTCCCTGGTTTGCAGACTAAGGAAAACTCTTTATGGCCTCAAGCAGGCCCATGGGGCTTGGTATGCCAAGATGGATTCCTTTCTTCTCTCAGTAGGATTCACTAGGTTTCATTTCGATCCAAATATTTAAATTTTGCAACATGATGACTCTCACTTTATACTTGTGCTCTTTGTTGATGGTTTGATCATTACAGGGAGCACCACATCCGTCATTAGCATGGTCAAATCTGTTTTGCATGATAGATTTGCTATGACTGACTTGGGTCTTTTGCACTACATTCTCGGGATAGAGATTTCACAGTCACCTTTCAGGATTACACTATCGCAGCCCAAGCATGCTCTTGATCTTCTTGCACTCTTTCATATGGCTGATTGTAAGCCTTCACTGACTCTCTTTCTTTTAGGAATCAAGCTTGAGGCTCAGTGTTCTTCTCCACCATTTGATGCCACATTGTATCGTCAGTTTGTGGGTAGTCTCATCTACTTGACTCACACATGCCCGGATATTTTATTCATAGTTGGCATGGTTTCCCACTTCATGCAGGAACCACACGAGCTTCATTAGAAAGCTGCCAAACGCATACTTCATTACATCCAGGGTACACATCACTATGGGATTCACTATGCAGCAGGCACAAGACTTCGCTTGGTTGGTTACACAGACTCCAATTGGACTGGCATTCTTGATGATCATAAGTCTACTTCAGGTTATAGTTTCCACCTTGGTTCAGGCCCCGTTTGTTGGCAGAGCAAGAAGCAACATCCTATTTCTCTATCTTTCACTGAGGCTGAGTATCGAGGAGCTGTTAAGACAGCGACTAAGACCATTTGGCTTTAGCAAATTCTCACAGAGTTTGGGTTCACCACTCCATGACTGACTGTTCTCCATTGCGACAATCAGAGTACTATTGTAATCTCGAAGAACTCGGTCCAGTACCAGCAGACCAAACACATCGAGATCCATATGCACTATATCCGAGAGTTGATTCGGGAGTAGGTCATTGATTTGCAGTATTTTCCTACAACGGAGTAGGTTGCAGACATATTCACCGAACCTTTCACAGAGAGTAAGTTCCAGTAGTTGTGAGCTCTCTTGGGGGTGCAGGATGTCTCATTAGGGGGGTCAGCTGACTTCTCCTTCCTCTCTTATGGGGGGGACTTTTTCCTCTTTGAGGTTTTGTCCTTCTTCTTTGAGAGTCTTTTGTACATTCATCTCTCTTTTGGGGGGGAGTTTTTTCCACTGGGTTTTCTCCCTTTCTCCGTTTGTGAGAGATTGCATTGCATAGTTTTTCTTGCATTTGCATATTGTACATGGGTACCTATCATGGCCTCCTAGCCAAGACCCATCTTGCATTGTTGACTTGAGTCTTCATTCCCCTAAGTTGCACCTAAGGGTGGGTGTTGATGTAAATAAATATTATCATAGATATTATTACACTTTACTTAAGTTAACTTAGGATAATGCATCTCTTCGTAGTTTGGATTTGAGACACTTAGGGAAGTGTGCACATAGGGATATAGATTGTAGGAGAAATTTCACCTTTTGTGGTCTTATTTTGCTGTTACACTCCACATTCAATGGGTCATCCACCTCTTGTGGAATATTATATTATTTCTCCTACTTGCCCCTAGTATTTCTTACCTACCCTTGTTTCTCATTGAGCCAAATGTCATGATTGTGTGCCCGTACATCCATATGGCCTTACCTATATAAGCGGGCACATATTCATTGTATTGGCTAATCCAGTTGATCATTTGCATATTGATGATAATATAGTTTGTTCTTGTCATTCTTTTGTCTCTCTTTTATACTTTTCATTATGCCCTTGATCTTGGCAAAATCTCACACTCGTAAATTCACATGAGACTATATTACATTGGTTCTATAACAAAATCTGATCCACAACACCATAAAATAATTTATAACACATAGCTCAACTCAATAGGACTCAAGCATGATCAAGACTGCAAAACTAATAGACCAAGAAGAAAATTTACATAAGAAAGTGAGGATGACATATAAATCCTCAAAATCAAACAATCAGCCTTTGAAAAACTTCAACAAAAAGTTATAGACTCCCAAACAAACCCTTTATTTGATTCAAACTGACACGGACTTCAAAAACCAAGCTAGAATTTAAAAACTTATAAAGTAGCACTTTTGCCACTTTTTTTAGGGCATATCTCCCATATTGTAGCACATATACAACTTATTCAGGTGTATACACAACATATCCTAGTTCATATACAACTTATTTTGGCACATATACATTTTTTCTTGGCCCATATACAACTTATCCTGACACATGTGCAACTTATCGTAGCACATATGTTCTTTGTTCTAGTGCATTTACGACAGAGACTAAAGCATGACATAGAAACAACTTTGAGCCCATCAATAGACTCTAGAATGACTCTAAACCCAAAAATTGACTCATACCCATAAATATGATTTGACCTCCATAATACAAAAATTAAAATCCACAAGATGACAAACAACATGAAAACCTCTAAAAGAAGCAAAACTGAAACACTCTTTACATCCAATCAATAAAAATTCAAAAAATAAAGACCAAGATTTTTTCTAAAATTATAAAGACATCATTTACACATCCAACAAACATTCTTGACTCATTTTTGAAGAAAAATGCCAAAAGAAGACCAAGGAAACCACCAACTTGGATAAAAGAAGAGTTGGACAAAGGATTTGAGAAGAAATACATATCCACATTATTATTTATTCACACAATGATCAATCCACAACAAACCTACTTTATCCAATACATACACAGCCACAAAGAAATATAAAATCTTTTCAAAATCAATCTCAAGTATGCACAAGAAATCTCCCACAACCCGAGATCAAAATCCCCCTTCTCAACTAAAAATGCAAATCCTTCAAACTACCGTCCCCAAACTGATTTTTTTTTAAAACCATGATCAATAATATCTATCTAGAAACAAAAGCTACCCTCTCAAAACAAAACCATTCAAAAACAAAAACCATCCTTTCCTTATGCACTGAGGACCCACTTAGCAACTCCCCATGCGAACACCATCTCACTCCACATGAACATTTGAAAGAAAGGGTAGTAATTATTAATTACCAAATACACTCCAAAATAGCCATAAAATAAAAATAAGTAATTAACTCCACAAATAAACATGAATAATTAAATAACACGATTCCCACAAAAAATAATAATATAATAATATGAGACTCCCAATAAATATATGTGTATATATAATATACTTAATTACCCACACATAGGTCCATGCATAATAATATATAATGGTTAGCACATGATAAATCATCATAAGAAATAAACACGAACTACATCTCCTAAATAGTGAATAATTACAAAGCTAATCATGACCAAGCATCAATAATTAATCTACAGTATAGAATCCATATCATCATAATAATCAAAATTAATCCACTAAATTAAATAGAATATCAATATAAAGAGTGAAACAAGAAGCAAGGAGTATCAGGAACACAATCAATTCCATAAGTATCTAACATAATCTATCATAAAGGATGAATTAGGGAAGGGCACTACACCTTCTCAAAGGTGTAAGTATTATCTTTTCCATTGTGTACCGCCTTCTTGTCAAATTGCCAAGGTCTACCAGGTAAAACTTGACACACATCCATGGGCATAACATCACATAACACACTATACTTATAACTACCAATATAAAACTCAACAAGAGCCTATTCATCTTGGAAAAAATGACACCCTTTCTAAAGCCAAGAAAATCTATAAGGAGATGTTTAATTTTCTTAAGGCCTAACTTATCTACCTTTTCTGTAGTCATAAGATTATCCACACTAACACTATCAATGATTAATTTACATCACTTACCTTTTGTGTTACATTTGGTTTTAAATAGATCTTTTTGCATTGGTTCTTGACTTTCCTTTGGTGGCTTCAACAATACCCTCTAAACAAAAAAGATTCTCCTAATTTTGATTCTTCCTTTTGATGAGTAGGTGATCCGACACTCTCTTGGTTTTCTTAAACAATTTTATTTCTCCTTTAAAATCTTTTATGCCCTCCTTGTGAAGAGTTAGGACATTCCCAAATTTTGTGCCCAGCATATTGAATATATTTAAATCATTTACCAACAAACCCCCAACCTCTTCCTTGAAAACCACCTCTTCCATATGATCTTCCTCCATTATTTTATTAACCTCCTCTTTCATTATTCGGTTTCCAACTAGAATAACCAATCCCTTCTTCTCGATGGTGTTGTTTTCCCCTTCTAATCTATTGTCCTCTTCCTCTAAATACTCTTCCTCCCGTTCTTTCTTTCTGATTTTTCTTCCTAATTAGTTTCTCCTTTACCTTGATGGAAAGTTGATGAGCCTCTTCAATATTTTTAGGGGACATAAGACTTAAATCATCTTGGAAACTATAATTCAACCCATTTAAATATATTTCCACTTTCTTCAAATCTTTTTCACTATGTCCAAACCAAATCAACAACTTGTAAAACTCTTTCGCATAATCTTTTACCAAAATATCTTTTTTCTTAAGGTTTTGTAATCTCTTAAAAATATTAGTTTGATAATAACCCAAAAGGAACTTCACCTCCAACCTAGGAATCATTCTATCCCAAGATTTAATCTTTTTCTTATTTTTCTTTTGTCTCTCTAACTTAAAATATTCCAACCATATTGCAGCATGGCCTTTGAGTCTCATATAGGTAAACTTAGCTCTCTCTTCTTCTACAACTCCGTCATAGTAAATTTTTGTCAAGTTCATTAATCTAAATGATGAGTTCCTCACCATTGAGGCTTGTAGAATAAGTAGGAACCTCCACCTTTGGCTTGGCTTCTACACTCATCATTTCTTTTATCAATCTTTCATCATCTCCTACTAGTTTTGTGAGAGCATTATCATTAACTTGTGGTTATTCTTCCTCTTCTATGTCACTACCTTCATTACTTACCACAATTATTCTTTGTGCTTGCTCCATGCCATCCAACCTTGTAGTAATGTTCTGCAACATTTGAAATATTTCTTCCTGACCTCTACAGCCACCACCTCTGTTCATTCTCCTTTGTGGCATTCTTACCACACCACAATTACCCAATCACATTCTACTCTAAGACCATTTGATGACAACCTGCATACACAAAACTAATATAAGGAATTACTCTTCTCAAGATGTGACACAAATATTAGGGTAGATATAGTATTATGTTAGTAGTAGAAAATATGTTAGGAAATGTGAGTCAGAACAACGCTCATCAAACTAGCCTCTACTCACAAAGAAATAAATTCTAGATCAAAAGAATAGTATTATAAATTTTATGCAAGCAAAGATCCTATTACAAATTATAGGAGATCAAAACAATCCAAAGACTAAAGGAAACCCTCTAATAGGATCGATTGATACATTATTCATAATAATTCCTTCATTTGCTGGCACCTACCTCTCCAATTGACTCTCTTTCCTAGTTCTATAGTTCCCCAAATCTCTATCAGTTCCAATATACTCTTCAACCTTGTCTCTTCTCACCAATCCCTCCCACCGTTCAGTCTCTTTCCTTTTAAAAATAATCGTCCCTTTGATTTGCAATTGGCCTTGTAGATAGCAACTACTTGTGGTAAAACTAAACTATTTTCAGTTTTGAAACTAAACAAGGTAGGGTCATTGAGACTTTGGTTAACAAAAAAAACAAAAAACCAAAATAAAACTATTAAACTAATTTGATTTGAATTCGTTTGCATCATAAACACTACGTCAAGTATGAAACCCCTATAATTAAATCTAACACAAGGATTGGCATGATAGAGTAAATTCCTAAAACGTGTTAATGCATTCTTTAAATATGAAGAAACTGAATGTAATTTATCATGATTGATATAACAAAGAATTATTGAGTTCTTTGCTCCTTAAAAGTAGACTTGTATTTGAATTGCTTAATTCAATGTTCTTGTAAGACTTGATCAGGAAATTTGGATTTATAAATAAAAGAGGGAGACGTATTTGTATATAAATTAAATGTTTTCAAATTTAATTTTCTATGAAGGTCAAGAATTCAGATTAAACTCTATTTACTTTGAAGGTGGAATTTTTTTCTATAAAAGATGAGCTCAATTTTTTTAGACAAGGGCACCCATTACCCTAGTCTTGGAAAAGAAAGCCATGAAAAATATTATGAACATATGAATGAACCAATTACATGTAAATTATTTTGAGACTAAGTACAATTAGGGATAGATTAGGAATATCTACTAAAGTGGGGCCAAACCTAGTGTGAAATTGCTTGTATAGAAGTTATGAGACTATTGTTACATAATAGGTTTCCATCTAGGTATTATTCATGATTAGTTAGTTAAGTTTACTTTCATTAGTATACAATTCAATAGCTCCTTTATATACCTTAGTGTTAACTTTTATAGCTTAACCTTTCACAATCTCAAAAGATTTGTCATTTCTAAGCTTGATCTTCGATTTGAAAGATTGACCCATTATACAAATGCTTATTATTACTTGACATGTGATAGAAAATCGTAAATATAAATACCAAACCTTTTTATTACCATTTTAAGTTTTCTCAAAAGATAAATAAAAAATCAATATGCAAGCCTCCTCATTCTCATGAGTGTGATGAACACTTTTATTATCGTTATTTACCTTTAATCTATATTCTCTTTTAATATGGTTGCATATATTACAATTTGACAACATTGTATATTTCTCTTTATCAGATTTACTTAAAACTCTTCATCTTGCACTACCATCTCTTCTACCTTTTTAAATCTCGAATAATTATGATTCTTGTGTTTGCCTTATCTATGGTTTCTTTTAATAATATCACCCTCATCTTTGCAATGTAATTGTGGGGAAAAATATTTGTCATCATTTTCTCCAAATATCACTATATATATATATATATATATATATATAAAATTAATGTTTATAAAATATGATTCTAACCCATTTTGAGAGACCCTCAACACCCTTTAATCCATAATCTCTTTGTTCACAATTTATCTAAGAGTAGCCATATTATTGATTACATCTTTTACTCTCTCACAATAATCACTCACAACCCTAGCTTCTTACATCTTTAGATTATCAAATTTTCTCTTTAGTAAGCACAAGTTGGCAATTTATACTTCACACTACTTTGGTAATATTTTTCTAGATTCTTCCAGGTATCCTTGGATGTCTTTGGACATATAATTTTTAAAAATGGGCTCTTTTTTACACATTTTTGAATTTGAAATAAGACTGGTAGTTATTTTTCTTAGCCTAGTCCGTCACCTTTTTATCCAGATATGATTATAAATATTCCTTCATGATGCATAAGAGGTATGATCAAGTAATCAAACTTGAGAATAGTCAAATGGTTACCTTGTTTCATGATTATCATAATATGATTCTACCTTGTTATTAAAGAAATCAACACATTTTTAGCCGCAACCTATTTGTTTATAGTTTCTCAAAGCATATCCATCTTATTGATCACATCTTTACTCCTACATAACCACTACTTATGAAATTAGATTCTATATCTTCAAATTATCTTTTCAATGTTTGCAACTTCATAACTTTGAATTGATCACTGCTATAGTAAGTTTTTTGTAGAGTCATTCAAGCATCCTTGGATGTCTTTAACCTATAATTATTGTGGAGCATAAAAATGAAACCAAGTAGCTAAGACATAATCCCACTCTCATGTACACACAGCGGAATACGAAAGAGCCTAGGGAGATATATCACTTTGATTACTTCTTGTAGGTAGGAGAGAGTGAAGAAATATCTCTTAGGGTTTCTATTCCTTTGTTGTAATGAAGAGTAGATATGGAAAATATGATGCCACAATGAATCATACTAGGACATGAGAAATGAAGCACACACAGACCGAAAATATAGATTCTGTCTAAACTGAAACTAAGATATAGAAAGAAGGATTGAAAAATGGACTCAAAGGTGCACCTGCTGCTAAAATTTGATGCAGATTGGGTAGGACCAGGGTGCTACATGCCTAGGTCCTTGTACTAATAGGAAATTGAAACTCTGGATCTAGGGTCCTAAGGGCCTAAGATGTAGATCTAGCACAAAAAGCTGCGAAACCTTGGAGACCAAGGCGTCACACCCTGGTCCTGTCCCAGGGTGTCACGCCCTGGTCTCTATAATTTGAGACCAAATTCTGGCACTGAGGTTGTATTTGTGTCTTCCATCGGTCTTGAAAATCGTGCATCCGTTAAATTCCTGTACTTGCACTTGCAACTTGAAAAAGGGTGTCTAGGTGGCTATATAGGGTTTTGCCTTAGTCAAACTCGCTGTTTTGGTGGTTTCCACCTCCACAAATAGCTGATAATGTACTAAAACTATTTGTGCAAGAATCTTTTGTGTGTGCAAGATCCTAAATGAGAGTGATAATGATTCTAAAGTTCTACCCTATCTTTGGAGGGAAAACCCTAAAATGCTTATAAATATGAATGCAAATGCTTCAAATTACAAATGAACTAAGAGATCTAAAGCATGAATGTAAATCTGAAAATGAATCTTATGCAAAGACATGAAAATAACATGAAACCATACCAAACCCTAAGGTAGAGGTACAAGCCAATCAACAGTTGGTGATCTCTTATTATTCTTCAATATCTTCAAAGATCCTAATGGATGTAGAAAATGCTTGATGTAGACTTGATGAATTCTTGATTTGCTATTGTAGACTTCATATAACCTGCACTTTCACTTCATAAGAGGCTCCTTCAATCGCTAGATCTTAGATGCTTCAAATGAGGAAAGGAAGGGTTTATGTAGGAGACTCTAACTTTGTTTTGAGTCATATGGTGACCTAGAAATAATATTTCCTGCCAATCTCTTGGATTTGAATATGAAAATACTACCAAAACATGCTCCAGAAATTTGGGGAGAAAAAGTCGGGACAGGGTAGGTAGCTACTTGGTCCGAACACACGGTCCGACCAACTTTTCGCCAAATTTTTGGGGAATCAAGACATTGTGATTTTAGAGAAAATTCCAAGAGTATATGGGAATTTGAAACATTTGAATATGTGAAATCAGGCCTTGAAAGTCTAAATAGGACACAATTAGGGTATTTGATGAAATGTTTTATTGGGAGAATAAGATAAAAGGGGCACACTTAAAATTAAAAGGCCCAATTTTATGATGTGTAGAGAGATGAAAGAAGAACTTCAATTTAATTAAATGAATTAATTAAATACTTAAGGAGGAATTCAAATGCAAGATGCAAACACACTAAGGCGGGTGCTAACCTAAGTGTGGAATTGTACTACACAGTTAAGAGCATACAATTTACGACGCTACAACTAGATATTTCTTATGCTTGATCACCTTATTAGCTATTCTATCATTAACTATAAGCGTGTTCTAATCAACCAGCCATTTATAACCTACTTCTAGAATCTTTGACAGCTTTTAACAATTGATGCGCCTCAACTTTTAAAAAAATTGGAATGTAAGAATATGTCCTTCCAAAAAAATTGAAATCTTAGACTAAAAAACTTTTCTAACTAACATTGGAGTACTTTTAAATTGGATAAAAAATAATAAAAATTGCATCAAATGAAAGAAAAAACTGCTAGATATATCTTCTTAAGCATAGTTTCATGATTAGCATCATTTATCAACAGAACTGCTGATGTTGTTGCGCAGTTAGACATGTTCATTCTCCTCTGTCATAGTGGAATGATACTACTTCGCTGAAGTACTGCTGTCTTTAAGCTGTATTTTTCTTATTGGTGCTCCATGCCATTATATTAGTTTCTTTGTTTATCTTTTCTGGTCTGTCTTTTAGAGTGGGGCCTTCCAAATTCCTCCTTTTCCATTCAAAACTCCATGTCAAAAAATGATTTACACAAAAAAAAATTTATAACCTTTAATTTTTAACTCTTCTTAGCCATCTTAGCAAACGGCAGTGGACCGAACAAGTGAATTTTAATGATACACTTGGTATTCGAAATAATGATAAACATGCATGACACACTTGGTATGCGAAATAATGATGAACATGCATACTCTTTGTGAAAAAATGAGTTAACTACTTCCATTGTGTCAAAGTCTAGACAATCAATACATTCATTCAAACTGCGGTTCATTTTTTATGGGCTTGTTTAAACTAAGTTTGGAGTTTTTCGCCATGGAGCTAACTGTATTTAGATCATTTTGTAAATTTTTTAAGTATTATGAATCACAGTAGGAATAACTAGTTGATAACAGCTGAAATCCATAAACTCATCATAGATCTATGCAAGACAATAATCATGTGACACGTGCAGTTTCCTAGACAACAATTCAACATCGATTAACAAATAGGATTTAACCATTCAAACCATCGATGCAAACTATACTAAATAGATGTACGAAAAATGAGATGATCTGGTACGCAAATCTTTCAACCACGGCTTTATAACTATTGGTTAACATTGTAAAAAATTCAATTATGTACCATTAATGAAGAATATTTTTTTGTTTCGAGCTAAAAGGTGGCTGGTACTCAACTTATGAGTACCAATTTTTTCGCTCAGCAGATTCATGCTAATATACAATGTGATAAATCAAAAAGTTCGATAAATTTTACTTCTAAATAAAAAGTTCCCAAGGACTTTGGCACGTAATCAAAAGGATAGGTACCAGACAATAACTTTTACTTCGAAATAAAAAGTTCCCACGTTAATTTGATCAACCAGCACTTTGGCCCGTATGTTCCTGTTTTAGTCTCAATCATTTTGACGTCATCGAGATTCTTTTGTAAAGCAGGGCTTTTTAATAGTGTTAATGTTCCATCCATCAAAACACAACACAAATGAATATATAAGTATAGGACAGTTTAATATGTTGCCACAGTTTAAATTTTCAATTCTAGCCAGTACTATGATTGTGGCAAATTATAATTTTATCTACCAAAAGCTTCTTTACAGCTATGTAGAATAACACAAACGACTTAAAATGTATAATCGATTTGATGTGGGTGACTTCCATTGTATGATATTGACATAACTGCTAAATTATTTTGGAAATCTGTGGGAGAGAGAAACTATGTGGGATGATTAGATTCTCCAAGTACAGGCACAGGCACTATGTTTAACTTTTTATCATCACATGCATGGAATCTAAAATACAATTTGAAAGATTTCCATGATATAATATAAGTTGGATGAATGTGACGAGGAAAGGAGAAGAGTCAGAATAGAACGGCATTAAAAGTCTAATTAGGAGGCAAATTTGAACATTGCATCAAAAGCCTTCTCCCCTGGCTTCATGTCTCATTCAATGTTACGGAATACAGTGTCAATAAACGTTTGTTTTCTAAAGTTTTAACAGTGATAATTTGGTCATAGTTTCCTATTGGTAATTGTTATTCTGACTATCTAGGTATGGGATCATCATTAATAAGAAATTGTTTTGCTCAGTAGATGCATACTTATATACAATGTGATGAAACCCAAAAGGAAAATGTTAATATGAGTTATTTGTAAAGGAAAACAAAACTTACCAGATAAAAGAACATTTCCTAGAATATAATTCTGATTCTTCTAGTGCATGATAACCTAATATATTTAAAATTTGTAAATCATTATGGCTAGCTTTGAATTATGTTTATTCCTGTGAGATAATAGATCAAGGTAGACTAGAATATTTTTGACAGAATGTTCAAGTAATCCAGCAAACTAGTATTTGTCGACTTTGTACATGTATTGGACAGAAACTTACCTGAACTACAGTATGTTGAATAGTTGTTCGCTAAGTACACTAAAATTCACTAATCATTAGAAGGTTTTGTAATGGTAGCTAATCTCATCTATTTTAAGATTGTAGTGAACTTAAAATAACATCTAAAAATACTGTGTATAAGATGTTAATGTTGACCTTGGGTCACAACTCTCATTTGTCATAAAGGATAATAATTTCATACTAGATATTCTTAATTTATTTTATGTTTCAATTTAAGGGTATTTTAGGGTTGTTGGGGGTGGGAATGAGTCAGAGTCAGGGTCAAATTCAAAAGAATAGTAGAAATTATTTAATATTAAAAAAAAAGGTAGATATTGTCTGATTTTTATGACTATTTGAAACTAAGAGAAACATGTAGAAAAGGGTGAAAAGTTTGGTAAAGAATTTTGTTTCATGGATATTGTTCAATATTCTTTAATCTTTCATTTTACAAATGAAGTAGACATTACCTAACATTTATAAAGAAAAACGATAAATATTGTTTGACTTTTATAATCATTTGAAATTAAGAGAAATATTTAGAAAGTGGTGAACAGTTTGATAAGAAATTTTGTTTCGTCGATATGATTAAAAATTCCTCAGTCTTTCATTTTACAAATGAACTAGACATTGCCTAACATTCATAAAGAAACAGGGTAAATATTGCCTAACTTTTATAATCATTTGAAATTAAGAAAAATATTTAGAAAATCCTGAACAGTTTGATAAGGAGTTTTGTTTCATAGTAAAGGTTCAATATTCCTTGTACTAGTCTTTTATTTTATAGATGAATGGTGGACATTGCCTAATATTTTAAAAGAAGAGTAAATATTGTTTAACTTTTATGATAATTTAAAATTAAGAGAAATATTTAGAAAAAAGGTTACATAGTTTGATAAAGAATTTTGTTTCATTGATATAGTTCAACAACCTTTATTTTTTCATTTTACAAATGAAGTGAAAGTTGTCTAACATTTTCTAAGAAAAGGGGTAAATATTGTTTAACTTATATGATGATTTGAAATCAAAAGAAATATTTAGAAAAGGGTGAACAATTTGATAAGGGATTTTCTCATGACCAGGGTTCAGTACTATTAAGAAGTATTTCAATTTCAAGTGGCTTTGTTTTGATTGATCTTTTTCATCCATTGATTGCCATCTTTGGGTCTACTTCCTTCAACTCTTTTATTGATTGTATACTATTGACCTGCAATGTTTGTCTTGTTTGTTCAATCTTCATTGCTTTTTTGAGCTTCCTCATTTACATTATTTTTAATTTATAAATAAGAATCTAAACTCATCAAAAACCTACATTGACCATTAATCTTAAATAAGACTAAAAAATAAATTAATATATAATTAAATAAAATTTAAATCTTAGTTCTTAAACTTTTAGATTAAACTCTGAAATATTGTTAATTTTTTTAATTAAAAGACATCATACACAATATAATCTAAAACTAGATGACACTAAAAAGTAAATCTGTTAAAAAAAGCACCCACCACCTATTTGAAAAACAATTCATCTCATATTATTGAACACACAAAAATAATAAATAATTATACAATTTAATAAATAAAAAAGCAAACCTCATTGATTTTAAATCACTCAAACTTTCAGTAAGCTATATATTCTAGTTAATACAAATACTGTGGAATGGAAAAACCTCATTGTCTTGATGTTGCTCTATGATCATATAATACCTAACATGGGAGACCGTACCAACGCGGAATTGTGGGGTGTGGGGCAACTTTTATTCTTGTACAATTGGAAAAGTAGAAATAGGATTCTCAATCAGCAATTTGAACAGTTCAATCGCAAGTTCACGGGCATGGTCTTTAATCACGAGCTCAGATGTGAAGACGCCATAACTCTATAAATCCCTACTAGCTAGGACACACTAATTCTTCAATAATAGGTTTGCCGAGCTCATAGCTTTCTCACTTATTCTATTCCTAGGGTGAATTCCCAGCACATTTCAAGATATTAACAATGAGAAAAGCCATAGCTTTGCTCTTTATTGTTATGATAATGTCATGGACTCCTACTTCTACAGCTACTTGTCCAGTTAATGCTGTGAAGCTTGGAGCCTGCGTTGATCTGCTGACGGGACTTGTTCATGTGGGTGCAGGAGATCCTGTTGCAAACCAGTGCTGCCCTGTCATTCAGGGAGTCGCAGCATTAGAGGCAGCTCTGTGTTTGTGTACAACAATTAGGGCTAAGGTTCTCAGCCTCAATGTACTTCTTCCAGTGGCCCTGAGCCTCGTTGCTTCCTGTGGAAAGACTGTTCCAGCTGGATTCAAATGCCCTGCTTAGTAATCTGCTCCATTGATTTGATATGCTATGGGGGTGGTTGTGTGTTTCTCAAGATTTCTTCTTAATGTTGTTGTATGTCATGGAGATATTAAGGATTTCCTACTAAGGCACTATAAAATTCATGCTATAGAAATTATAAGCAATTGTAGCTGTGTGGGGGTTTTACAGTGATTGTGAGGTTTCTGTAATTTGTGGCAGTGCATGTTATTACTAAATAAAATAGTGGAAATCTTAACCCACTAAAATTGCTCTGAATGTGCTTGTCAGTTCTGTCATGGAGACGACTTATTGGGAGAGAGAGTCGAATGATGTTAGACTTCGGAAAGCAGGAACATTCTCTATATTTTTTAATGTTCAAGTACAGTAGAATTATAACTGTTTCGATGTAGTTCTTTCTGAATAGAATTTATGATGGGTAGTCCATTGATTGTTAGAAAAATATATGCATACGGATGAGGGTTTTTGTTTTGAAACAAAAATGTATTTGTTAACTGATGATGTTGGCGAGAAAGATATTGTCACAATCACACAGGAGAGATGTTTCAGACAGTATCACCTGAGTGACATCAGCAGAGAAAAATCAGACATCTCTACTGTTGTTTTTACAGAGAGATGTAAACAGTTGGAGTTAAGTCGTATAATAAGTATATTTTGTTTGACTCGTTTGTATTCAACTGCACTAAACCAGATTTGATTGAAACACCCAGTTTGGTTTTTTATGTGAACACGGAATTTAAAGTGCTGATTCTTTACGCGTTAAGATTCTATTCCACGGTGAACATATACCACACGATCATTAAAATAGATCACATTTAAGGCATTCATAAATGTATGTTCAGTCTATTCAACAGTGACAAATTTCCTTGTCAAAAAGGCTACTCTGAGTGCTATGGAATGTACTCCAACTTCTTTAGATCGAATCTGCACCTTTGACGTTTGGAAATTTTGTATTATCGAGGAATGTTTTTATTTTTGATTAATGGATTTGAATGAAATGTATTTATAAATATAATTATAAAAGAAAAATGAATGTTATTTAGATAAATTAATTAATATATGTAATTTGTATATAAATTAATTTAGAAAATTCAATTGTGAGTATGAATATTAAAATATTAAATTTTAGTTACTAATTTGAAAAATTAAAAAGGTGGATACAAGTGTTTAAGTCTAAGAGCTATATTATTGAATAAATTTGTTGAAGCATTCAAAACTATATATTTCAAGATTAAAAATGTTAGACCTCTATTTATGCTTTGTCCTAGGGTTGGAATAGTTGATCACCCTTATGAATGGTTAAAGTCATAGTGTAGGTCCTTTTTGTAAATTTAGTGTTCATCCACATAGATAATCACACACAAGGCATACTCTTTTTTTTTTTTTGTATTGATATATGATGAATATTTTAAAATGATTTCTTAAAAGAGCTATCAAATTGCTAGACAACACATTCTTTTGGTATCCTCAAAGAAAGACTAGGTTTATAGTTAGTAGGATAATTTATAGATTTTAGGATGGTTATGCAAAAATCATTTAATTTCATTAGATGAGTGCAAGTGGTTGTGGTTATAATATGCTTTTGTTCTGATTTCGTGAGAAAAGTTTGAAATTATTCAATAAGAGACGATGATGAAATGAATCAAAATGAATTTTCTTTAAAACAATTACACAACAACAAATAGTTGATCTGTGTTGTTGAATGCATTGTTGAAAGAAGTTTAGTGGGATTGGTTTTTTCTATTTAAAAGAAAATTGCTTCTCCTAGGGTTTACACCCACAAATACTGATTTTATTAGGCAACTTAGTGTTTCATTATAATAGTTTTACCCAAATCTTGATAGCTAAAACTAATGAAATAATGATTCAAAATTTGTTTTTAGTTAATGTAGTCAATGCCCACATGTTTAATCTTGTCTTGTCTTGATGTTTTTATGAATTGATTGGATACATTGAGCTCATTATTACATAATGCAATTGTAGAATTTTATGTGTTTTCTAAATTAATCATTCTAATTGGTCATTATATGTTTTTGATTAAGGGAAAAATAGGTTTTCAGAGGACCCACAACCCCCTAGATGAACCAACATCTAGACCCCAGCAAGAAACAACTGATCAATAGATATACAATGATTCCATACAACCAATCTCCAGTGAAATGTCAGCCAATGGATAGCAGAAAACATTACATATCAGGCTGGACCTCAACAAAGAAATTGGAATCTAAGGATTTTGATTGGCTCCCACAATCACAAAAGAGGGTTTGAAATAGGCTCCCACAACCTAAAAGACACTGAGGGTTTTGATAGGCACCCACAACCATAAAAGAGGGATTTAACCAGGATCCCACAACTTGAAAAAAGGCTACCAAATGCATCACACCTCAAAAACAAGAACGAGAAGAAACCAAGGTGTGCCCTTTAAAACTAATAGCTAACACCCGGTTAGTCAAAAAAATAACAATCAAAGGAGGGGTTTTACTGGCTCCCTCAACCAGAAGGAACAAGAACATATCTAGAAACCAAAAGCTCTCCACAATCACCACCTCTATAGGGATCAAAGGAGGAAGAACAATACATAGCACATACTCAACCATCAAAATTCTAAGGATCTCAAAAATGGATTTTGGTAGGCTCCCATATCTTGATGGTCCAGGACAAAGATCTCCTTTAGCACCCAAACAATCCTGAAGAAGGACATAACCAGCCACCCGCCAGCACCACCCAAACTCCAATGAAGCACTCAACTCCACCTCTATAGGAGAGAATTTGTCTCCAACACCATCTGTCTTCACCTCTGAAGAAGGAAGGGCCACCTCAATAAAGCTAACTGGAGAAAACCCGAGCTGCAAAGAGAGGGCAAACCAAAAGATACTACAAACAAAATTATGAATGGACCAAAGAAGACAACCCATCAACGAATCTTGAAAAAAACTCAAGGGCACAACAAGAAAATGGATCACTCCTGCCCTTAGGACCTTTAGCCAAGCCTCCAGAAAGGACACCTTCGTCTTGAGAGAGGAAAGAACACTAGCAGGAAACAAACCCCTAAAACTCATAACGATAGAAGCCATTACCTCATCAAGGAAGAGAGGGTAGGAATAGAAAGGAGCCTCCCTATATAAAGACCATCCCAGGACACAACACGGAAGGAAACATCCGAAGCCACGCCCAAAACCGAAGAGGGTGTCACCAAAGACCATGACCAGAGGGAAAGGATGGGCTTATGATCCACCCCTAGAAAAATACATCCACGAGGAACCCTCATAGCCAAACCCCACCAAACATACAAAGGGAAAAGGCGATGGAGATGAACACTAGTCATCAAGAAGCTTCACTCAGAGAGCAAAAACCTTTTCCCCTAAACCATCCCTCCATGAGCACTAGACATAAGTCATCTATTCCAACCAATCCGCCAAGAATCAGATCCAAGCAGGGGGTAAAGGACGGTAGTAGAAAAATGAAAAATCCCCTGGCATCTCACTCTCCATCTGGGTCATCATCATCTTCCTCCCTTGCAACTTCACCAACAACCATTGCCGCCCCTGCACCCTGTGCACGTGCCTCCATTTTTGAAATATTGAAATTAATTGGTCATTATATGTTTTTGATTATAAAGTAGCCAAAACTGGGGGTTGACTCGAAAGAAACAGAAAAAAGGATTACCAACACACACACAGCAGACATGCGACCGTTAGCCAATCCCTACTCTAGTAATCAAAAACAAAAACTGCTTGTCGCTATTGGATAACCCGAGATCGAAACCAATATCGTCGAATAAGTGCCATAACCAGTAGTAAACCATCATAATGTCAATACTACAAAAATTGTTAATAGTAGCAATATCACCATGGAACCAGGCGTTCCAGCGACAAAAACTATAGCAAAAAGGAAGGAGACCAACCATACAACCTAATTATCAGCACCCATATGCTTAGAGAGCATAAGGCCTATCCAGTCATCAGTCAGGAACTGGAATAGTTCCTTAGTGTTGTCACTTTCCAGCCCATCTGGATCAGCCTTATCCTGGTGGAGCAAGCACAGAGAGGTAACCGACGAGTGCATCACTTTGATAGCAAATTTCCCAATCTTGTTGACATACGACTCTAGGTGCTCTGGCTTTTTCTTAACACCATTTAAATCTTCAGAGATAGCACTACAACCCGAACACTGCACCACCTATACCTTCTCCCCTTCTTCAGCAATAGTCTTCACGCCATCAGAATGCCTATCATCCCCCTTAGAGGTGTGGGGCAGGGAAGTGTTAGAATGAGGGGAGGTGTTCTTGATGTCCTCCTTGATAGTCTTCGAGTCAGGGACATTAGTGCCCAAGTTGGAGGATTATGAGCCCTTTATGGCCTCCACATCCTCCTCCCCCTTCTCACTTTCCTCTTTCTCATAATCATCCTCTTCTTCGTTAGCATAATTCTTTCTCACAACCATTTGCTTCATCCGGAGTTTGTTTTTGTGGGATTTGTGTGGGGTGATACCCTCCTCCACATCAGACTCAACAAGGAGGATTTTGGGCTCCTTTTTGGGTTTCTTGGAGGTGGGTTTCACAGTAGAAAGGTTGCATTTATTTTTTTCCCCAATTTTTAGGGGGCAGGGGGGGCCTTGGTCAGGGAATTGACAAGGAGTCATCGGCTTTTTCGAAGACTTTTTTAGGTCTCTTTAAGAGCCTTCAAGGGGACCCAGAATGGAGGTAGCGGGTTGAATCGAGATAGGTTTAAGGGGGCAAAGAGCCTTATGAAAATTGTAAAACCTAAACATCAGCCCCTGGTGGAGGATGGTAAAATTACCCTCTTAACTCATACAATTGCGGACATCTTTGATAGTATAATCAAGAGCATGCAGTAGAAACAAAGGAAAAGAAATGGTGTCATGGTTGTGAAAGTGGTTTAGCAGCGAGAAGTGATAATGGTAGAACACACCATACCTTCCCTCAAGGGTGAAGTATTTCATTATGATTTTGCAAACCTGATCCCACGAGTAGGGTAAACATTCCCTATTGAAACCCCCACGCATTCTGGCCAGTTACTCACCCTTTTTGAAGAAGCGGTTCATGTTGTTTTCATCCGCAACCATGTTGGTTTTCTTCCATTTCCTGCCTTCAGTAGAGAGACTCGTAGCCTGGGTGATAACTTCCTCAATGATTTCAAATGAAATGTCCTCTATGACCACCCTCCTTTCCTTCCAACTGCTCAAAAATTGCATTGAGAGGTTTTCATCGAATCCCTTCATGGCTTCCATGAACGAGATGATTCCTCCTTCTTTAGCATACATCTAGACGCATGGGTCATTGTGAAAATAATCATCAATAATGTCTAGCTCTACCCAGACTAAATCCCCTCCCATGTTAGCTTCCTTTAGAGTGAAGTTGAGATACAACACAAGCCTAAAAAAAGAAATGCAGAGAGGAAAACCAGAGCTAGATTTAAGAGAAAACAAATGGTAATTAGCCAAAATATTGTGCAAGGTGTAATAATGATTTTTGGTGGTGTTTCCCAAGGCATGCGTCCGCCAACTCCAGGAAGCATGCAAAGGGATAGCTATTGATATCTTCACCAACTTCCAAAGATCATCATTATGGTGAGTTCTAAGTTTCTAGTTAAAGTAATAATTAGGGTCCTTGTGATTAATGATCAAAAGTTGGTACTCCAACCCATCGACGATGCAGAAATAGGTGGCTAGCCAAGTCAGCATCTAGTAGAGAAGGTGGGGACCACAAGAAGCCAGCATGGAAAATCCTGCCCAATTTGAATTTAAATTTCCCATCAGCAGCGCAGCATAGAGGCCGACCCAAAGCAACCTATTGAGGAAATGAAAGTGACACTTCATTGATGGATCGAGGTGATTTATTCGCTCCCAATAAGGTCCTTTTTCTTGTTAGTGAGAGAACCTAGGTGCCTCCAGCACCTCATACCTTTTACCTCCAATCCCGTCATAGCCAGTGAGTATGCCACTGCATTCCCCTCTCTATAGATATGTTGAATTTGAAATACCTCCAGCCAGACAATCATGGACCAGATGTCCTTGATGACATTGTTGATTCTCCAACTGATTCCTGAGATGCCTTTAGTGGCCTCAATAATCAGTTTAGAGTCCCCTCCAATGATTAGTCTTTTGATATTGGTTCCAAGATCCAGTTTAAGCCTACAAAATAGAGTAAGGGCTTCAGCCATGTTGCTCGAGACAGAGTCAAAATATCCTACATAGGCCAAAGCCAGGTTGCCCAAGTTGTCCTTGATAATTCCACCCCCTATCGCAGAACCACTACGAGCAGCACCATCAAAATTGAGCTTGAACCAAGGGGGGGAGGTGTTGACCATTTGGTATTAAGCCTGTCCATCTTTTTTGAATTGTCATATCAAACAAAGCTATCTGGCAAATTCCATGTTTTAATCCACCACCGATCTAAAGCCATAGGGAAAGATTGCAGGGTTTTCCACTTGTTGATGATGGCATTCTCCCTGAGGTAATTCTCAGCAATGTCAGTCAATGTGTTAACCAAGCTATTGGTGTCATGAAATATCCTATTATTTCTTTCCTTCTAGATATGCCAAAAGACATGGGGAGGAATGAGCCTCCAAAAAAGTATGACTGGCGGGTGTGCAGAGGGGAACTTCTAGTTGCTGATAAACTGCTACAAGTCTTCCAAGAATGTCCAAGCCAAATTAAATTCTTGTAAAAATTTGTACCAAACCCTTGACGCGAAGGGGCAATGAATAAAGAGGTGATTTATGCTTTCCTCAGCACAATTACACATAACAAATTTGTTGGCAAGCATAAATCCCCTTCTCTTTAGATTATCAATAGTAAGGATCATCCTATGAAGGGTCATCCACTAGAAGAAGTTAGTTTTAGGGATGATCTGAGAGTTCCAAACTTCTTTCCAACTGTAGAAATCATTGAAGGAGGCAACCAAGAGATTGTAGGCCAATTCAACACTGAAAGACCCTGAGGGATTCATGGTCCAAACAAGTTTATTAGTGTGAGTGAAATAGGGGATCATGATCCCCTTAAGAAGGGATTGTCGCTCTTCAGCCAAATGAAACCATTGGGTGGTATTTCCCAAACTATCTGCAAGCCTTAACCAATAGTGGGAGGGAGAGATGTAGTTTATCTCAAGGGAGCCAATCGAATCCTTGAGTGTGACCATGAGCCAACTAAACTGGGAGGAGGCAAGGGATCTGTCACCAATCCAGCTGTCCTCCCAAAATATAATTTTCTCACCATTACCAACTTGCCACTTAAGACCCTGCTTGAGAAGTTTCCTATTCTTAACAAAGTTGTTCCAAATTTTAGACCCAGGAGGGAGCTCATTGGAAGAGAGGAGGGAGGGGAAGGGGGTGTGAGTGAAATACTTGGCCCTCATAATCATGCTCCAGTCAGTTTTGCCCTTCATAAGGATCCATCCAATTTTAGTCAACAAGGCCTTATTCAGATCAAATATTTTTATAATCCTAAGGCCACCCATGACCTTCGGTTTGCACACCTTCTCTGAGTTGGCTAAGCTGATTCTGGCCTTCTCCTCTAATCTTGTCCATAGAAATCTTCTTTGGATTGTCTCGAGTTTCTCAGCCATAGAATTGGAAATCTTGAAAAGAGAGAAAGTAGACAGGAACACCTTGAAGGGAGGCGACCAGGAGTTGGAGTTTACCCACACTACTTAGAGTTTTTCTAGTCCAGCCAGTAAGTTTCTTTTGCATTCTTTCTAGGATTGATTCCCAAAAGTGGGAGGTGACCTCCTTAATAGTGTGGGGGACACCCAAGTAGGAATCAGGGAGATGAGTAGCACTACATCCAAGGATTTGAATAAGTTTACCCTAGCGAATTTTGTCCGTGTTAAAGAAGTAAACCTTGCTCTTGCAATAGTTGATCAATTGACTAGAGGCAAGGGCATACTCTTCAAGTAGATGTTTCCATTCTTTAGCCTCTATCACAAATGATACGCCGAAAAGGAAGGTGTCATCCATAAATTGCTGCATAACCATAGGAGGGAGAGTGGAAGCAGCCTTTACCCCTGAGATTCTATTGGTCCTGATCAAATTGTAGAAATTCCTACTCAAGACTTCAGCTACCATAATGAACAAATTAGGTGAGAGAGGGTCTCCTTATCGTAGCCCCTTCCTAGCCTTGAAGAAGCCCCAAGAGGTGCCATTGACAATCACTGAATAGTGAATACTTTCTACTGGCACCCTAATAATATTAATAAATATTTCCTGGAATCCCATCTTAGAGAGGACCACATATAGGAATTTCAAATTAACTTTATCATAAGCCTTAGAGATGTCAAGTTTGAGAGCCATACCTGGGTTGCAAATTTTCTCCATAGAGTGAATGACCTCATGAGTAGTAATGAGAGCATCAAGAATCTGACTGCCAAAACAAAACCTCTTTGAGAGGAACTGATGCATTTATCAAGGAGGCATTTGATTTTGTTGACAATAACTTTAGAGAAAATTTATAAACTGCGTTACATAGGCTAAGGGGCCAATAGTCAGTCATTTGTTTCGGATTAGGAACTTTGGGCACGAAAACAATGAAAGTGTTATTCAACTTCTTCGGGAGTTTACCAGTGTGAATGAAGTCCCTGGTAGCTTTAGTGAGATCATACTTCATAGTTTCCCAAAAAACCTAGAAAAAAGAAGGGGGGAAGCAATTAGGACTAGGGGCCTTAAAGGCAGCCATAGCAAAAACCGCTTCTTTAACTTCTTCTTCAGACATACGGCTTATCAACAACTCATTATCAGCCTCATCCAGGACTCAAGGAATGAGACTGAGGAGTTTATCACTGATCTCAGTAGGTTCCCTAACCCTATCATTCGAGTAGGCATTAGCAAAGTGAAGGGAATCCCATTGACCAATTTCATTATTCCCCACCACTTCCTCATTTCTGTTATTGAGAATCGAATGGATAGTGTTCCTCCTTTTATGCTTTGAGTTTGATCTGTGAAAGAATGAGGTGTTTTTGTCCCCCTCAGTTAACCATTGGATCCTGGATCTTTGATTCCAGTAAATTTATTCAAGATTCATGATTTCTTTCCATTTGTGTCTCCATCCCTCCTCCTTTGTATGAGTGTCCATAGAGAAAGTCCCATTCGCAATGGTCCTCTGAAGGCAGTCAAAATTGGTTTCAGCCTCCTTTTTTCTCTTGAATATATCCCCAAAGGAAGAAAGACTCCATGCTTTTACCTCCCTTTTGATAATTTCCAACTTTTTAGAAATTTTGAACATAGCCGTACCTTGAACAGGGGAGTTCCACTAGTTTTGTATGCATTGTTTGAAGTCTAGATGGGAGTGCCACATGATCTCATACCTGAAGGGTGAGGAACTAGAGGTCAGCTTGTCAAACAAGGAGAGGAGGATCGGGGAGTGGTCAGAGATAGTGCGGTGGAGAGATAAGAGCGAGGAATTAGTTACAATGTTCCACTTGGCAGAGAACAGAAACCTATCCAGCCTGACCTGAATCAGATTGGAGCCTTTTTTATTGGTCCTTATATGTTACTTTAGTTATAATCTCTATTTTATTTTCTGATGTCTTTTTTTAAGAGTGTAGGATATATTATACAACTGTTTGGGCAATGAAATGATGTGAAGGGGAAGACATGTATTAACTTTCTCATTCAAATTATATTAATCATAAAAATGAAAAGGAATACAAAGATATTTCTAGATAGTCATAGCTATCATCACAAGAAGAACATACAAGAGACAAAGAGACCTCACAACAAACCATCAAAACTGAGAACACACAAAACCATCAATCAAAGAACAAAGAGTCCTAATCCTAGACATTTCATCAATAGGAGATACCAAATTCCAAATTTGAGCTCACAAATCTGCAACAAAATTTCATTCACAAGGATCTAAACAAAAAAATTGAATCAAAGCACTGAGATATGCCCTTAATTTGGGTCATAGGAGATGATAAACTTTGAAAAGAACTATTAAAATATTATTTATTGAGGAGGGAAACAAGAATTGGATAATCCATCTCACAAAAAACATGTTTCCATCCTAACTCATAGGCCTTCTATGAAGAAAAAGGTGAAGAATGGGCTTTCATATGATTATTACACCCAACACTAGTAGCCATAAAAAAATGCACCAAACTAAATGATCATGACCAACACCTCTAATCCTAGCTAGTCCAGGATTAACATTACAGGGGCCATTAGTGCTAATCTTAAAACCACCCCAAGGAGGGAGTATCCAATGACCCTCTCTATTAACCTTGTAAGAAGGAGTTATTTTAGAAGGACACGTTTGAGACTTGGAAATAAAAGATCTTGACAAATTACTCAAATCAAAATATTGAGAAACCATGATATCCAGTAGAGTTAGAGGTTGATATAAAGAACACTTAGTAGAAAGAGTCTCCTAAACTGAACTCAACATTATATGTCAAACATAGTGAATAAGATTCTAATGGTCATAAAAATATGACTATTCAACTCCAACCTAATCTTCAATCGAAGAAAAATAAGACCAATATCCTAAGGAACCTCTAGGATAGAAGAATTATTTGAAGGTTGGCCCATGTGAGCTTAGAAACCAACCAAAAAAGTAGCATGAATCATAGGATTACTCCAACATTTCCACCGAAGAGCACAAAGTCCCAAGGAAAAATGGAATTGAAATAAAAGGCTATAGGAATTCTCCTCATGAAACCCACAAAGAAAACATTTAGAAGACCATTGAAACCATTATTTTAGAATATTATCCCAAGTGAGACATTTATTTTCACTAAGAATCCAAGAACAAAAATTATATTTAGGCCAACAAAACTTATTTCAAACCCTTTTTCACCAAGAAAAAACCTCTAATCCATTCATACTCACATCCAAATATCTATAACCATTCAAAATAGAACAAACCCCTTTAGGATCAAAACTTGAAGAAAAAATATCCCTTGAACTTAAGAAGGTATGATGTTTGTCAACCAAAATAGAAGAAAGAGCCACTCAAGAATTACAACCCCCACCTAGAGGTTACATACTTATACATTTTCATGAAAATGGAGAAGAATACTACATCTAATGATGTTCCTTAAAATCTACAACTTTGTGCCATCTAGCATACCTAAACATTATACTCAAGTAAGAAAGCCTAGGATAAGAAAAGACAGGAGAATTAAGAATCCCAACAATCTATCCAAAAGAGAAACAAAATTTACAATCTATAAAAGACCCTACTTAACAAGGTGTATTGGATGAAATTTGGAATTAGGGTTTAAATTAAGATGTTCAAACCACCAACAAGCCAATTTTACAAAAACATTGAAAGAGGGGTGAACGTAATAGTTCTAACCACAATCCAATTAAAGAAAGGACTGAAATTCCAATCAGATTCATTGGTTGTTAATAGTTACCCTCTTTATTAGTTCAATTTGGAATGTAATTGTGAAATTAGGTTAAAACCATGAATAATTGAAGAAAATTGACAAAAGAATTGCTAAAGATATCCAATGGAGCCACAAACTAAGATATAGGAAAAAGAAGATGTTTACAACCTATTCCCAATAGTTTGGCATACTTTTTCAAGACAACGTAGTACATATTCACCCTATTCGTTTGAATTTTACTCTATCAAAAGCTGAACCTATTCGTCATTGTCGACTCTATCAAAATCTCTAAACATAACTCATAAACCTATTTCTTGAACACATAAAGAAAAGGAAAGATGTTGAGGATAGGGTTTTCCTTAAGTGAAAACCCAATTTAGGAATTAATCTTGAAATTGAAATAGGAATTGAAAAGGAAATTACTACTAAATACTTTGCTTTCGAGGGAAAAACCAGATTTGAAATAAAAATGCATGTAATTGAAATCTACCTTGATGAAGGTTTGTTTGATCCTCATTCAAGGGTTTTAGGATGTCGTGTATAATGTCTTACAAGAAGGTTGATCATGGATGCCATCTTGAATGCATAAACTTGACTTCCCTTCTGCAATACTTGATGAATGATTGATTGCTTGGTCACTTGAATTTTCTTGAGTGTAATTGAGATCTTGATTGAGGTTTTGTTTTTAAATGAGAGGGTTAGACCTCCTTTTATACTTGACTGTACATAGGAAAGCTAATTAAATTTTTGGAGTAGGTTGACATACAATCATATTTCTTGCTCATTTGAAAAGACCCAAAATGGTCCCTAATTGAGAGGAGCAAGGTGTTGGATGCCTTGGTCTTGAGCTAGGACCAGTGTGCCTAATACCCTGGTTCTATCAATTAGGACTCAAAATTGGAGGAAAGGAAAAGAAGGATATGAAAATACAGGATTGTGGATTAATTGAGTAGAAATAAGAAAAGCATCATACATGAAAATCTAATGTGCCAAGGTGAGGTCTAGGCAAGGAGGAAATTGTATGTAGATACAATTATGATGCTACACAAAGGACACACCATTTTTAAGAGTATTCTATATGACATAGCCTTTATGTTGTTTATCAAATCTTGAAGTATCTTGTAAACATACTCCATAAATATATTTAATTCTAATAATCTTTGTTTAAGGTTGATTTGGTTGAGTACAATATCACCAATAAATTTTGGAGGCTAAAACATGATTGTTTATCTCATCTTTCCAAAGACCTAGTCTATAATACTATTGGGTTGATAAACACTATAATAATATTTGACAAGAATCTGTTTTGATAAATCCAAATTCCATGCCCATAAGAATTTATGTGAGAGAGAGTCAAAGTCATTTAAAAATATTTTATAGGTAAAATGAACCATAAATTTATAAATATCAATATCTTCCAACAAAATATAACAAATGATATTTGTGAAGCCATGATTTAAATTATTATTGGTTCTTGTTATTAAATTATAGGGCAGGCTATAGTTCTTAGTATCTTATTAAAATTTCTAAATACAGACCATAAAAAAAACAAAAACTTTTTAAATATTTTTCTTACAGTGTCTTTGATATTTAAGTAATGCAAAGCAAGAATTTTTTTAAGATAATAGAGAAAAAATATTTAATATTATTTTTATTGGAAAAATACTTTAGTCGGGAAATTAAAAAAAAAAATCCCATAATAAGACCAATGTGAGTGACACCTAACATAACTCTTTTTTCAAAGTATAATCAATTTAATTCATGATAAATAGGAGGTGCAAGTGATGTGAATCAATAATTACAAAATAGGAATGCTAGAAAATGAAAAGTTCTCATAAATGTATTATTTTGTTTATTATTATATCATTATCATAACTATTTAATTTACACTTAATATTATATTATAGTTTTATATTTTCTTTTCACTCTCAAAAAATACCAAAAAATAATATATAATACAACTAAGATAGTATTTCTAGATAATAATATCATAATATATTATAATTTTTATTAATAATATATTACGATATGTTATGTTATGTTATGTTGTGTTTTGTTTTTATTATTAATATAAGTAGGGTTCTGAAAGGGCCCATAACCTTTTACATAGTGCAATAAAATACTCATTCAAGGTAAACAAATACAGGTTAGATGGCACTCACTTTAGGACAAGCATTGACACACCTTTCCTCTTACCATGAAGCTCTGAAATGTTGTATTGAGGAATTTTTATCTCACAATGAGGTATACATGAGGGGCATCTATGGGATATGATCTACACTCCTTGAAGTATCAAGTATGGGATTTGAGCATCTACAAACAAAGGTTCTTAGTCATTCTTTGTGGAACATCCTTGTGAACATACAAAAATTCATGGAGCAAGTTAGTTGAATAATTGACAACCCTTATAGGTCTAGGGCCACTTGATACCCAGCTCAGATTGCACCATGAATGCACATTTGTTATATGCTTCATATTAGACAATCTTTCACTTCCTACCCTTTTATATACCAACTCAAAGAGAAAATTTTCTTGAAGTCAAGTGTTGGGGTGATGAAATATCCAAGGAAGCTTCTCCTAAATAAATCTCAAGGTTTTCTCTTACACCCAAGATGCATTAAGGTGAGCGGAGAGGATACTTCACTTTAGATTTTGGGATAAAAAAACATAAGCATCCCAAAGCACAAAACACTCAAATATAGGGGTTCATTCCATTAAGAAAAATGAAAAGTTTTCTAAAAACCAAGAAGATGAAAATAGGAAATAAGAAAATAAAATCCCACAAATAAAGTGTTAGCAGTTTGATTTATTTTGTCTTGGACCCACAAGCACCACACACTAAAAATTGGAAATGAGTAGCATAACACCTAACCCAGAAGTGGAGGAGAATAACAAAATATAGAACAAAAACTATAAAAACCATAAATCAGCATAAAAAATAGAACATTATACCTTTTAAATTTTATTAGTAAATTATGAAATTATATCTCACATATATGCAAAATTTATAGCTAACAAATGTTAAAATTAATGAATCAAATGTGAAATAGATTAATGTTGGATGCAAAAATTGAAGCTACATATGCAAAAATCCTCGAGTTATTGCAAAAATAGAGGTTTGTAGCTACCATGAAAATCAGAAATAAATAAGATGTTTCTTCATGTTGGGTTCACTAGACCTTGTAGCGAAAAAAATTGAGCATGAATATTAGACATAAAAGGTGACCACCAAACCTCTAAATCTAATAAAAAAGTTATGAACACAACATAATAGAGGAATATAAATGAAACATAAATCAACACAAAAAATCAATGAAATATGGAAACTCATGGTAAATCTCCAATACACTTGGCCTCCATTGTCCTTCTTCTTGTGTGGAAAATGTCTCTGAAAGTTGCACTTCACAAAAACTTGCAATATAAAAGAACAAGAATTACGAAGATAGAAGTTGATGATAATGAGAATTGATGTTTAATGTATAGATTTCAAGGGTTTTTATTTCATGGTTTAGATTCATTTGAAGGAAGGATTGATTAACAATTAAAATTCAATGAGATAGGTTGGTGAGAGAAATCAATCATTCTGAGTGAATTTGATTGAGATAATAACTCGTGTAACTAACTAGTTAAGAGATATGATTGAGAGTGGAACTAAATTGACCCAGTAGTAAGAAAAAGTGGCTTTCAAAAAAGGGGGAGGCGATTGATTAGTCACATAAAAGTGATCGATGAGTCACTAGTTAGGACCAAGTGTCAGTGTTAGTTAACCATTTCAACATGTGATGTAGGACATTTACGATGAAATGTCATTTACATTGAATTTTGGCTTTCAAAAATCTGAAATGAAATTGGAATTAGTGGGAAGTGAATTTGAATTGAATTTGGAGGGAAATTTGATTTATTTGAAATAAGTTAAATGAAATTAAACAAATTTGGGAAATATTAATTGCAAGGACATCATTAGATAATTAAATAATTTAAAGAAATTATTCCATTATGAGAGAAATAGGAATTGAATTTAATTAAACAATAAAGATAATTTAGTTAGAGTGTGAATCAAGATTAATCATATAATTGTATTATCTAATTAATTTAGAGGGAAATTGGTTAATTGATTAAATGATTAAGAGAAAAATTTGAGTAATTAATTTGAAATAAAAGGTAAATATTAATTCAAAGGAATGAAGTCGAAATAATTAAATAATAAAAAATATTTATTTAAGAAAGAGGAATAATTAGTGAGATTGATATTTGTAAGCATGAGATAAATTTAAGTGTCTACATGGCCTTTTCATAGGTGGCTTATAAATTTGATGTGATGTTTCTTATCACAATTACATACTTCACTTTAGGTTTCCCATGACATAATTAATTATATGTTCTTATCACCTATCTATTTGAATGCATCATTTTGAAACATTAAATGAATGCAATTATTTCAAATAGACAAATGTACATGAAAAATAAAAAATTGACATAGTATTATATTGTTTTTATAGTTAAATAAAAATTATCAAGTTCCTAGCCCACTAGGGACTCTTCATACCTCCCAAATGCACTACAAATTACCACAACTAAATTCTCAATCTTAATGTTGTCTTCATTGATTTAAAATATCTATATCAATATTCTCGATTTAGTTCAAAAATTTCATTATAAAATGACAAACTATATGTTAAGTGGGCCAATACTCTTCTCAAACTCTCTACTTTTTAAAGAGAAAAACAATTTTTATAGCATTTGGTGGGAACTATGTTGCAACATGGCCTTGCTTATTATGGATATATGTGTTTCTTCTTTGTGGTAAATTTATCTTCTCTCCTTTGATTTTAATCTATTTTAAATGCATGTTTGTTGTGTTTGTAAACTACTCCTTACACTTTAAGTTGAAACATAATATCGATGTCTTAGTGGGAAAATATGTTTAATAGAATTAGTTTGTTTTTAAGAAAAGAAAATTGAAATAAATTTAATGATTCTTTAAAAATAGAAGATTAGCTTTAAATTAGAATTATAACTATTATTTTTGGCAATTTAATTTGAACTTATTTAACTTTATAATATATCAATCCCCTTAAACTATCATAGAAAATAACAAATTTAAATAGATTGTGATATTTTATTGTTTTTTATTTATATGTAATATTGTCTTATTCTTATTATTTGCATACAAAATTATACTCTATTGTTAATACATTACATCTTTTAATAAATGATGCAAAAATATTGTATTATGTGATTGAAAAAAAAAGTAAAATGTTTAAGTGAAAATTATCTAATTATTTTGATTACTTAAGCCTAGGAGAGGGCATCAACACCTTATAGTTTAGCCATAAATACAAACGAAGCAAGAAAAGAGGGGTGAGAATAGAAACTCAAGAATAAACCCAGACTCCTAGAAGAAGATAGAGAAACTTGAGCTGATGATCCCGTAGAAACTTCCCAAAGGAAAAAAAAAAACAAAAACCTTTTAGCCATGTTCTTATAGCTTAGAGTCAAAACCACATCGATACCTACTCCTAAATCGACCTCTATATTATTAGAAATAGTAGAGAAATACACTCCAACCTCAACCTCAAATTGGATAGAAAATGGTCTCTAGCTCAATAGTGTTGGCAACTGATAGTGCCAATGCTATGTTTGATAGATACAACAAGCCAATATCTATTTCAATCTCGAGTTTTTAGCATTTACAATTTTATTAAAAAGTATGATGCATTCTTGAATGTATGTGAAGAAATCTCATGGATCATTTGTTATTTTAGTCTGTCAACTCACACATGCCTCTATGATTATAAATCTTTGTTTTGAGAGTTATTTTTTAAGCTACAATGTTTTTAATATAACAAACATTTTTTTAATTTTCTATGTGAACAAAAGAGGTTTTCTTGAAATGTGTTCTATTTTTTATTTGTTTTGTTAATATATATTTATGCCATCCTTATTTTGGAACTATTTTAAATCTTCAGTTGGTATCAAACTAGGTAATTTTGATTAAAATTTCATCATGTGAAATTCAAACTCTTTGTCAATCTCAAAATTCCGTAAAAATGATTCTGATTATTGGTGTATTAAAATGATAAAATTTATGATAGGAAAAGACTTGTGGGAAATTGTAGAAATAAAATATGAAGAGCCAATTAGTTATAATGCACTTGTAGCTAATTATTAAATGACTAAGAAGTAGGTTAAGAAGAAGAATGCCTAGAATTTATTTCACATTAAAACAACTCTTCATAAGAGTTTGTTTCTTGTAATTGTAGACTCAAAGATAGCTAGAAATGCATGACAACTCTAAAATAATCTCACAAAGGAAATAATCAAATCAAGGTTGTCAAGACACAAACCTTGAAAAGGGAATTTGAGAATTTGAAAATGTAGGAAGCTATGAATGTGAGTGATTATTTTGTAAGGTTAAAAGATGTGGTCAATAAAATTGGTACTCTAGGAGAAATCATGATCAAAAAAATTGTGATAAAAAAATTATTGAGGTCTCTAACACTAAGGATGAATAATGTTGCATTATCATTGAAGAGAGTAAATATTTGTCTACCCTTGAGCATGATAACCTTGTTGGATCTATTATGTTACAAAAGGAAAGATTGAGAGATTCATCTTGAAATGATAATGAGAAATTTTTTTCTAATTTTTCAAGATTAAAAAGAGAAAGAAGAGATGTTCAATGAGGAAGAGACAAGCAGATTTGATAAGAGAAATATTAAATACTACCATTGTAACATGTACGACCATTTTGAAAGAGATTGTAAATTAAAATCAAGTACAAACAATAAAATGTAAATTATGCTGAAAATAGCAAAGAAGCTTCTTCAAGTAATTTATTTCTATCTTATAGAAAGGCTAAAAAAAGTTGTCAATGATGTTTAGTATTTAGATTTAGGGTTCTCTAATTATATGTTTGGTAATAAAGATTTTCTTTCTAGAATTGGTGAGGGTTTTCAATTCAATATTATGCTTGGTGATGACAACACATTAGAGGTTGCAATAAAAGGAGCCATGCTTGTCTACACAAAGGAAGGTGTGAAAATGTTCAAGAATTTTTTTTACACATTTAAGTTGAAGCATAATTTATTAAGTGTTGGATAGATATGTGAAAAGAACTATAAGGTTATGTTTGAAAACCAAAAATATATAATTTATGTCAAGGAATATGATGTTCCCATTGAATATTGGTAAACATAACAACCATCTTGTTAATATGGCATATAAGGATGAAAGTTGGTTGTGGCATCTTAGGTATGGACATTTGAATTTTTCATAGATTGAATTTATTACCTCAAAATATTTGGTTTTTGGATTTCCGAAGGTTCAAGAACACAAATAACCTTGCAAAGGGTGTGCCAAAGGAAAATATGTAAGAGAATCATTCTTTAAATACAACATATGGAGGGCCCATTACCCAGTTCAATCGATTCACACTGATATTTATGGTCCTATGCAGACCAAGAGTTTGGTTAAGTCATCATACTTTATACTTTCATTTATGATTACTCATGAAACTATTAGATTTATTTTATGAATTCCATGATGAAGCCATTTATATATTCAAAAAGTTCAATCCTTTTTAGAAAATGAGAAAGGTTATAAAATCAAATGTTGAAGGACTAATCGTGGAGGAGAATTATTCTCAAGAGATTTTAATATTTTTTTAAAATTTTTGTGGCATAAAAAGACAACTAACTATTGCTTATATACCTCAAAAAATGGGCTAGCTCGGAGAAAAAATTATGTAGTGATGAAAATTTTAAGGAGTATGTTAGAAGCTTGAGAATTAAACAATTATTTTTGGGTTTATGAAATTGCTAAAATAGTGTACATTCTTAATTAGAGTCCCACTAGGGAAATTGCAATGATGACTCCTTATCAAGCCTTGTATGCAAAGAAATCTAATGTTACTATTTTTAGAGTTTTTGATTGTTTGTCTTATGTACATGTATCTAATCAAAATGGAAAAAATTCAGATCCCAAAAGTGAGTCGTGTACTTTTGTTGGGTATAGTGAGGATAAATCAAAATGGAAAAAATTTAGATCCCAAAAGCGAGTCTTATAGTTTTGTTGGGTATAGTGAGGATAGTAAGGCTTGTAAGTTGTATAACCTTCACACTAACAACATTCTTGTATCAAGAGATGTGATTTTGAAAGAAGGGGGAGTTTATGGTAGTCAAAAAAGCCATGTTGAGAAGTCAAAATCATTTTTCAGTGGTGGTATTATTATTGATGTTGATCATTGGAAGCCAACTAATACTTTAATTTGAAGTGCTACTAATCAAACAAACAACCCCCTTCTATTTTTTAAGATTTAAGTGCAAGACCAACATCAAGCCCAAGCCCTAATAGGATGGTTAAAATCTTAACTAATATCTATGAGAGAACTATAGTTCAAGATCATGAAGAGAATCCTAAAGGTGAGAGATTATATTTTGTATTATTTTCACAAGCCAATTTTGAACCATCATGTTATGAGGATGCATGTACTAATGGAATTTGGGTGCAAGCAGTACAATAAGAGGTGGATTGTATTAACAAAGATGGTACTTGGCAGCTTACATGGCTTCCATATGATAAGAAAAAAATTGACACTAAATTGTGAAGAAACATTTTGCACCTGTAGCATGCCCAAAAACTTTTAGAAAGTTGATTTCTTTTGCAGCCCGAAAGAAATAGAGCATCCATCACATAGATGTTAAAAGTGCCTTCTTGAATGGGTACTTAGATGAAAAAGGAAGTGTGGAATAGCCACAAGGTTTTGAGGTGCAAGAAAAAAGGCATCAAATGTACAAGCTAAAAAAGGCTTTGTATGGCCTCAAACAAGCACTAAGAACTTCATATGCTCGGATTGATGGGTATTTTCAAGGGAATGACTTGCTAATGATGTTTCTCATATTTCAAGGTATATGACAAAGTCTTTTGAATTACATATGAAGACTGCCACCAAAATTTTGAGGTATGTGAACAGAATTTACACTTTTGATATTGATTACCACAGTTTTAAAAGATTTAATCTAGTTGATTTTATTTTGTTTTGATTGGAAAGGTAGTGTAGATGACCGAAAAACTACTTCTGATAATTGTTTTTCTTTTGATTTGGGTTTGATTTCTTGGAAGCAAAATATGTTACAAATAAACTCATACTCAAACATTGTGGCTTGAGAAAGTTCTTGAAGAAATAGGTCTAAAATATCATCTTATCACAAATTTGGTGCAAAAGAAAGAGATAGAACTCCAATATACAAGACTACCAAACAACTTGCAGTCATTTTTACTAAGCTAGGTCCCATGGAGGGGGTCTTCCTAAAAAATAGAGCGGATGCTATAGACATATTTTAGGAATATTTTTAAAGTGGGTGGTCCCATGAAATGTAGCACAGTTCTCCTTAAAAATTTAAGCCCCTAAATTGAAGGAAGCTAGTGGTCCTATGAGCAGCAGTGAAAAATGAAAAAATTTGTTTTTTCTATTTTCGCTCTAAAATGTTTGGTGAAACTCATCTCAACTCTCTTTTGATTGCCAAGTGGCAAATACAATTCCTAAGCTTGTGGGGCAATTTCTAGCCCGACCCATTTTCACCCGCTTAAAACTGGAAGCCTAAAAAGTAGGAGCTCCTATTTTTTAGGAGCAGATTCCAAATAATCCTGTAGCCAAAAAAAAAACTTTATGAAACGGCCTCTTCCTTAAAAATAGAACTTAAGCCCCTCCCATAAGACCCCTGCCTAAGGCTGTTACCTAGGCTACGTTTTTATAGTTCAAAATTGTATTTTGAGTTTCTCCGCATGAAGGGAGAGTATATTGGCAACTGACAATGCCAGTGCTGCGTTTCATCTAGAGAATGTCAGTTCTATTTCAGTTTCAAGTTGTTTACATTTAGAATTTTCTAAAAATTCATTTGGCATCGTTTTCTATTTGAGTCTGCAAACTCATATATACCTTTATGATTATAAAATCTTTGTTTTGAGAGGTATTTTTAGACCGCTCTGTTGAATGTAATACAGTGTGTTTCAATTTTCTGTCTGAACATAAGAGGCTCTACGGAGGTGTGTTCTGTTTTTGTTTTGTTATGTTTATATATTTCTGTCATCTTTATTGTTGGTCTGTTTGAAATCTTCAAATAGAAAACTCCTGAGAAAAATCTGAACATACAGCCAGGAACCCAGTAGAGGGCAGTAGTGACTACCATAGAAGAAAATATAATGGCAGGAGCAAACATAATGAATATAGAAGTATAGGGCAGTTTAATATGTTATCTCAGTCTAAATTTTCAATTCTGGCTGGTAGTATAATTGTGGCGAGTAATAATTTTATCTACGAAAAGCTCTTTACAGCTATGCAAAATAATACAATTGATTTAAACAGCATAAATTTTGGAAATCTGTCGGAGAAACGACGGGAGATGATTAGATTCTCCAAGTACAGTACAGGCACTATGTTTTATTTTTAATCACATGCATTGAACATAAACTACAATTTTGAAAGATTTCCATGATATAAAAATAAGGTAGATGAATGTAACCAGTAAAAGAGAAGAGTCAAAATAGAACGGCATTAAAAGTCTAATTGAGAGCCCACTTTGAAAATTAAATATAAAAATAAGGTAGATGAATGTAACCAGTAACAGAGAAGAGTCAAAATAGAACGGCATTAAAAGTCTAATTGAGAGCCCACTTTGAAAATTACATCAAAAAACTTCTCCCCTGGCTTCATGTCTCATTCAATGTTACGAAACACAATGTTAATAAATGTTTGTTTTTTTTTGTTTTTTTTTATTTGTGTAAAAGAGGGGTAAAAATTTCTTGAAATCCAAAGAGAACAGTACATCCAAAGGGACAGCAGAAAATACAAAGAGCTTTTTATCCTGAGCAACAAGTTGATCCAATTTGTAAGATAATTCAAGGGGAAGATTCCTCTGATCTGTAATATTCTAATCCTGCATATACTCCGACGCCCACTTAACCAAACAGTCAGCCACACCATTCCACTCCTGAAGGATATGAGAAAAGTCAATAAAAGTTTGTTTTCTAATGTGTTAACAGTGATAATTTGGTAAAAGAAAAATGTTAATATGGATCATGTTTCTATGAAAGGAAAGGAAAATTTACCAAATAAAAGAACTTTTCCTAGAATATATTTCTGATTCTCCTAGTGCACGGTAATCTTTATTATATTTGAAATTTGTATACCAAGATGGTGACCTTTGAATTCTGTTGATTGCTGTAAAATAATAGGTGAAGGTATACTAGAAGATTTTTGACAGGAATGTTCAAGTAATCCAGCAAAGCAGTATTTGTCCACTTTGTATACGTACTGGACAGAAAATTACCTATCTACGGTATGTTGAATTCTAAAATGTATAGAAAAGGCTATTCGTTGTTCACTCTCTCTAAAATTTCACTAACATGAAAGAAAAATGTTAACGTCGACCTTGGGGGTCATAGCTCTTATTTGTTGTAGAGGATAGTAATTTCATATTAGATATTCTTAATTTCTTTTATGATTCAATAAAAAGGGATTTAAGGGTTGTTGGGCAGGGTAGGAGTGGGGTCGGGGAAGAGAAAATGTGTTTGGGTCAAATTTAAGATTCATAATCTTTTAGTTTACAAATAAACATTGGATATTGTCTAATATGTTTTAACAGAAATAAATATTATTTGAGTTTTATAATCATTTAAAATTAAGAAAAATATTTAGAACAGGTAAATAGTTTGATAAGAAATTATGTTTCATGTATAGAATTCAATATTTTTTAGTCTTTCAGTTTACAAGTGATCAATAGACATTGCCTAACATTTTTAAAGAACAGAGTAAATGTTTAATAATTTTTATGATCATTTGAAATTAAGAGAAATATTTTTAAAAAGTAAACAATTCCATAAAGATAGTTTTTTCATGGATAAAGTTCAATATTCCTTAATCTTTCAGTTTACAAATGATGAGTAGACATTGCCTAATATTTTAAAGAAAAAGGCTAAATGTTGTCTAGCTTTTATGACCATTTGAAATTAAGAGAAATATTTGGAAAAGGGTGAGCAATTTGATAAGGAATTTTGTTCCATGGATACTGTTCACTATTTTTTAGTCTTTTATGACCATTTGAAATTAAGAGAAATATTTGGAAAAGGGTGAGCAATTTGATAAGGAATTTTGTTCCATGGATACTGTGCACTATTCTTTAGTCTTTTATTTGACAAATGAGCAGTGGACATTGACTAACATTTTTAAAGAAAAAATGGCAAATACAATGGACATTGACTAATATTTTTAAAGTAAAAATGGTAAATATTTTTTCACTTTTATGATCATTTGAAATTATGTTGGAGAAATTATGAGTCCATGAAGCTGCACACATTTCAATGGAAGAAACTATCCAACCACATACAAGAATGTTGCAACTTGAGTGAAGAAGAACAATGGAGATCGAAGAGAAAGGCTTGAGATTAACCTACAATGGATTTCTATTGAATTGATATGTTAAAATGTACAAACGACCTTGCTTATATAAGAAAGAGGCTAGACAATTGAGAGAAAAAATAATGTCATGTGAGATGAGAGAGAAGGTAGGAGTGGGTACAACTACCCTATAACAAAATTAAATACATGAAACTAACTTATCTCTATCTAGAATGACACCTAATATAATTAGCATGAACAATATTAAATGATTGTGTCATGTGACAAATAAAGCTATTATAATTAAACTTAATTAGAGTAAATAGAATAAATTTAATTTACTCAAGAATATTTCAAAAAGGTGAAAAGTTCAATAAAAAATTGTGTTTCATAGATAGGATTCAACATTCCTTAGTCTTTCATTTTACAAATGAATAGTGGACATTACCTAACATTTATTTAAAAAAAGGGTAATGATCATTTGAAAGATAGGAATATTTGGAAAAGAGGGAACAATTTGATAAGGAAATATGGTTCAATATTCCTTAGGAGTGTTTGAGTTTAGAATGACTTTGTTTTAATTTATATTTTTGGTTCATGGGTTGTGAATTTTAGGTCTGCTACATTAAATTTCATGAATGATTGTATAATATTGTTTTCTAATATTGATATTATTTATTTGTCTTTGTTGTTTTCTTAAATTTCCTCAATTATATAATTTTTAATTCATAAATATGACTGTAAACGGCTAAAAATCCACCTTTACCATTAATTTAAAAAAAGACAAGACTAAAATCAATTTTAAAATAATTAATTCTTAAGAAAACTCCCACCTCTTTGTAAGCAGCTCTAACAATTCTTCTATTATATTATGGGCACTTAAGAAAAAAATTATACAATTAAGAAAGAGAAAAGCAAAACTCAGTGAGGTTAAATCACTCAAACTTCAGACAGCTATACGCACATTCTGCGTAATGGAGAAATCTCATTGTCTTGATGTTGCTATATTATAATATAAAAGCTAACACTAGATACCGTACCAGCGAGGAATTGTGGGGTGTGGGGCAACTTTTTTTCTGTATCAACCATTTTGAACATATAAATCGCTAGTTCACGGGCATGGCGTTCAATCACGAGACCAAATGTAAAGACACATTAGCCCTATAAATCCCTAATAGGAATCACTAATTCTTCATATCATAGGTTTGCAGAGCTCATAGCTTTCTCACTTATTGTTTTCCTTAGGTAGATTCCCAGCACATTTGAAGATATTAGCAATGAGAAAAGCCATAGCTGTGCTCTTTATTGTTATGATAATGTCATGGACTCCTACTTCTACAGCTAATTGTCCAGTTAATGCTGTGAAGCTTGGAGCCTGCGTTGATCTGCTGAGTGGGCTTGTTCATGTGAGCGCAGGATATCCTGTTGCAAACCAGTGCTGCCCTGTCATTCAGGGAGTCGCCGCATTAGAGGCAGCTCTGTGTTTGTGTACAACAATTAGGGCTAAGGTTCTCGGCCTCAATGTACTTCTTCCAGTAGCCCTCAGCCTTGTTGCTTCCTGTGGAAAGACTGTTCCAGCTGGATTCAAATGCCCTGCTCAGTGAGCTGCTCCTTTGATTTGATATGCTATGGAGGTTGTTGTGTTTTTGTCAAGTTTTCTTCTTAATTTTGTTGCACGCCATCAAGATGTTAATGATTTCCTACTAAGGCACTATGAAATTCATGTTATAGAAGTTATAAGCAATTTGTAGCTGTGTGAGGGTTTTAGAGTGATTGTAAGGTTGGTGTAATTTGAAGCAGTGCATATTATTATTAAATAAAAGAGTGGAAATATAAGCCCACTAAAATTTATCTGACATGCTTGTGAGTTCTATCATGGAGACTACTTATTTGGAGGGGTAGATTGATGTTAGATTTTGGAAACCAAGAACATTCTCCATAATTTTTAATGCTTAAGTACAGTAGAATTATAATGATTTCGATGTAGTTTCTTCTGAATAGAATTTATGACGAATAGTCCAGGTTTTTTGGCCAAAAATATGTGCATACGGATCAGTGTTTTTTTTTAGACAAGAATATAGTCTTTAAGTGATGACGTTGGGGAGAAGGATATTATCACAATCACTCAGAAGAGAAATGTTTGAGGCACTATCGCCTGAGTGAGAACTGCTAAGAAAAACTGACATCTCTACTTCTGTGGCTTTTACAGTGACGTTGTGATGTAAACTGTAGAATTTAAGACATGCGAAATATATTTTGTTCGACTTGTTTGTATTTAACTGCAGTAGACTCATTTGAGTAAAAAATCCAGTTTGGTCTTTTTGATGGGAACATGGGATTTAAAGGGCTGATTCTTTTATGCATATAGAAATGAAGTCTAATCTATTTTACGGTGAACATATGGCACATGATTATTAAAATAAGCCATTTTGAAGGAATTTATAAATGCATGTTCACTCTATTCAACAGTGACAATGAAATGATCATTAAAATAAACCATTTGAAGACATTCCTAAATGTATGTTAACTCAGTGACAAATTTCCTTGTCAAAAAAACTGTATGGGACAGTGTACATGTACTCTCAGTTCTATGGAATGTACTTCATGTTATATGGATTGAATTGTGTCTTTTAGGATTGAAAAATTGAGCTATTTTAATCAAATCATTAGATGATAGGATTTAGTAGTTGAGCATCCTAATTTCACATTTCTCAAAATCTTATGTTCATATTTCAAATCAATCCCATTTTTTACTATAGATTACTTGGCAAGTCCCTTCTTTACAACTAAGGTATCCAAGCCACATCAGCATGATTTTCCAAAGTTGTCCAAAAGGCCCATGCTTTTTGCCAAGACATCCAAAAGGGTTCAAAAATGGTGAGACTAATACTTGTGCACAAAGTCATGTTTTATTAGTGTGTTGATGTGGCATCACATGATTTGTTACTTTTAGATCTAAGGGACACACTTCATTCAATTATGGGTAGTCATCATCAGCAATAACAACTTTAAAGACACAACTATTGGTGCAATATTGTCAAAAAAATATTGGGCATTAAATCAACAAGTGCTATAACAGCTTTAGAAATGCACTCAACTACTACGTCCTCTCCCCTATTAAAGCAAATAACAAAAAAAATATTTTTTCCACTAGTGATTTTAAATAAAAATATATTGGTACATATAATTGTAAAAGGAAAGTGAATGTTAATTTCCAGAATTATTGATTAATATAAATAATATGTATATAAGTTAATTTAGACAATTCAATTCTGAGTATGAATATTAAAATATTGAAATTTAGTTGTTATATCAAAAAATTAAATAAGGTGGATAAAAGTGTTTAGGTCTTATAGAAGTTGATGATACAACCATAGGAGCCAAGAATCATCTACAAGAAAAACACATGTCACACAAAAGAGATCAAACAAAGATAATATGCTCCATAACAACTTGAGAATTTTGTATTGATGCATAAAACAATATTGGAGATACAACTACAATGAATGAATGAATCCTTTTTAAAAGATGAATGAAACCCTAAATGCAAAACCTGAAGGCTAGATTAAATTAGCTAGCACAAAGTGTCACAATCATAATGAATGAGATAACTTAAGCTATTATCAGTCTAATATAATAAAAGGAAAAAATGTCTAAGTTTAGCTTAAGTAAAAAATTAATTACGGGACCTAATTAATAAATAATTGGATGAAGTGTCCTAATGACTCCAACACCTCCCCTTAAGATTAATTTAGGGATAAGCTAAAGAGATAAACATGAATGCATGCATGAATGATTCCCGACAACAAGGCTTGATCAAGTATATTCATGTACAAACAAATGGCAAGCAATAAAACTCTCATAACTAAAGAAAAAGAGAAAACCTACTGGGAGAAAACTCTTCTCCAAAGAGAGAAAATACAATAGCTATACTAGAGAAAGAAGGAGAGAACTCAATGTCACCCCCAAGGATTGATTCTATCACAATATTATAATGAATGTCCCCCAAAATAGAGAGAAAAATGAGGATATGAATCTCCACAATGAAGAAGTAGCTCCTATGTCAATGATGAATGCTTGGAAAAAAAATATGATCCACTTCTTGCAAACCAATTTTTTCTCCTTAGAAAGACACAAATCCACTGAAGATATGAAAAGACACTCCCATAATCTAGGAGTAGGAATCAAATCAAAATTTTGTGTACCTCTAGCAATCTTTTATATGTTGTTATGTCAATGATATATGATGACACCACAAACCAATCAGGTACATGCCCAATCAATGTAGGAGGTGGAAAAATATGACTACAAAATTGATGAAGAACAAGCTCCATGGGTGATAAAGATGAGTTGACAAAATTGATGTGGCTACCAACAAAGAGGAGATGGATTTTGTCAAAATAATCGTCCAAATCTATAATATAAGACTCCACAAAAAAACATTATATTTTTGTAAGATACAAATCCCCTGTAGGTGTGTCTGGGAGAATAATGTTCTATTGCACTAAATCATGTGGGCTATGCATGAGCCAATGCCAATCTGATTAGGAACAATAGAAAATGAATATGATTAAACTGAGATCACAATGTATGAATTAGGAATATGAAGATAGGCCTCTTATCCATTGAAACGTGCAAGACTCATAATATACTCAAAAAAAGTAAAGTATCATCATTTAAGAGTATGAAATACGCATGTACAAGGGGAAGAAGACAGTTTTATATAGGATTCTCTAGGAATGGAGAGGTATGAGGGTAGCCATACATCTCCTAAAGTTGGGTCCAAAGTGTGCGAGGACACTCAAGGTCTAATATATCATACATAGTGCCATAATCAATACTAGAACAAATCAGACCTACAATATGGTCTATGATATTACCCCAGGATGATTTATCTTTTCAAGTGATTGGTGTAGGTATGATTACATATAAATAAGGAAACAAATCTAGTCACCTAAGATGTGTCAACATGTCATGTTGCCAAAACTCAAAATTGCCCTTTGTGAGGTAGACAACTTAAAGATGAATAGAAAAACCCATGACACCTCCTCAAATAAAATAATCAAACCCCAAAAATATCATGACATATAGAGAATATCAAATGCAACCTTGTCCAACAAATAGATCCATCCCAAGTGTCAAAAAAAACCAAGAAATGGACTAGACAATGAAAAGATAGAAATATGAATAAAATGCACTTGAGAAAAATCTCAAAAAGTAAACCAAAGATATAGAAAGAGGAATCTAAGAGATTTTTGATGATAGCTAGCTATCAATAAATGGAGTTTGGATGTAGATATGCCCCCGAAAGTGAAAACCAAAAGGTTGAGTTTGGAGGCTTTGTACAAAAATTATAGTAGAATCTAACAAAAACAACTACAAATCTGGATTGAAGATAGAAATAACATTCTGACGATATCTTTTTTACATGATTTTGAGCCTGTATGCCCAAGTTATGGTAAAAAAATCACACCTAGGTCACTTAGGGATTGAAATCTTGAATTGGGTAAAAGGGTTGATGCACTCTTAATGTCAATGGAATATTCCTCTTTTCCAAACACATATTATCACCATCACCAAAAAACAAAAGAATTGCTAGAATATTCTCTAGCTCATTTGAATATGCTAGAAAGGTTTCCCTATCTCCTTGCACTAAAATTAGTAAGGTCTACTAAATATAGGGGTTCAATAATTTAGGGCCATCACAAAAAATCCCTCAAACTCATTTATGTAGGTTGAGGTAAGTGTCTACATATGCTATGTAGTTCTTCATAGATGTAAAGTAGAATTAACACAAGTGCCCTTTTTGAAAAATTGACCTTGCTTTTTTATGATTTTTTGGAAAAAAAGGGTAGTAAATGTTTACCAAAAAAAGCTAAATTGCTTAAATTTTTTTTGACTTGCATAATTTTTGCACACCAGGCACACTAGGGTATGGAACTATATAGTTGTCTTGATTTATGTTGTATGGTATAAAGTTTTGTGCCCCCTAAAAAAATTATAATTTTTTTCTAGATCTCTAATTTTGATGTATTGATAGGATTTTTCAAGGTTCTTGTGCCTCCTGAGTGCAATGACAACAACCATTATGCTTCAAAGTGCCCAAATTTTTTATCTACTCTTGTATTTTGCCTCAATTTATGTTATGTCATCCAAATTGACCCAAAACATGATTTGCTCAGATTTTGATGAAACTATAGTCAATCTTAGGGTTTTGGGACATTGTGAACACAATGGTAACCTCCATTTGAGCCTAATACATACAAATAAATCACTCAAGGTTGGATCCATCAAGACTGCAGACAAGAAATTAACAAATATGAAGCTCTAATACCATGTAGAAGTTGATGATACAACTATATGAGCCAAGAATCTTCTACAAGAAAAACATGTATCACACAAAAGAGATCAACAAAATATAATATCTCCATAACAACCCAAGAATTATGTATTGGTGCACAAAACAATATCAGGGATACAATTACAATGAATGAATAAATCCTTATTAAAGTATGAATGAAACTATAGGTGTGAATCTTAAGAGCCAAATTAAATTAGCTAGTAGCAAGTGTCACAATCATAATGAATGAGATAACTTAAGCTATTATTAGCATAATTAAATAAAATAGAAAAGAACCTAAGTTTAGCTTAAGTAAAAAAGTAATTAAAGGAGGTCTAATTAGTTAATAATTAGAGAAAGTGTCTTTATTATTTTAATAGGTCTCAGAGTTATAATATTGAATAAATCTATTGAAGCATTAAGGACCATATGTTTGAAGACTAGAAATGTTGGACCTCTATTTATGCTTTTCCCTAGGATTGAAATTGTTCATCATATCTATAAAGGGCTAAAGCCATAGTGTAGGTCTTTCCAACTATTGCAAATTTAACTTCTATCCACACTAATAATCTCACAAAATGCACACTGTATTTGATTTGATTTTTTTGTGTTGCTATATGGATAATATTTTAAAGATAGCTTCAAAGAGCCTTAAAATTTCTAAAGAATGTGTTATTTTAGGTATCCTTCAACAAATTCTAACTTTATGATTATGTGATATATTTAGGACAACAATATGTAAATGACCATATTTTATGATGGTTATGTAAATAATTTATTTTATAGGATGAGTGCAATTATTTCTAAGTTTCTTTTATTATTACTACTTGAGAAAAGTTAAAATTTATTGAATAAGAGATTATGATGAAATGAATCAAATTTTCCCTTTAAAACAAGTACACAACATGAAATAGTTGACCTATATTGTTGAATGCATTGTTTGGATTAAGTAAAAAATAGGTTTTGAAGGGACCCTGAAACCCTTTACAAAGATGATTCTAAAAGGTTTCGAATCAAAGCATTAAACCCAGAACAAAAATACAAGAAAAAATGGGCTACTGAAGATAGAACAGGACAAACTACAGCAAAAAAACTAGGAAAATTCCAAAAAAGCACCAAAAACCAGCAATGATGAAGCAGGAACCAGTACTGAGACAGAGACAAAACCAAAAAAAAAACATAAACTACATGAGTCTCTTTAAGGTCTCTACAACCTCAGCATTGAATTGACTCATTTTATTAGCAGCAAACCTTAACTCTCGATAATCCACAGTCTGGGAGGCAAATTTCCTCTTCATATTCCCCTTGGTCCTCTTATAAGGGCCATAATCCACCTGATTCTTGTCTTTATCCTCATCTAGGATAATCAACATCTTGTCCTATTGATCACTATCAAGATTATTCACAATAATGTTCATCGCATCAGCAACCTACTTAACGATTCAGTGACTGTTAGACATTATGGTCATAGGGGTGGCTTGAATCTTCTTGAATGCATTGTTGATACAATTTCAGTGGAATTTATTGTTTCCAATTTGAAAGGAAATTCTTTTTCCTAATATTAACACCCACAAATCTTGACATACCTGGAAAACTAAGTGTTTGATTATAATAGTTCCATCGAAAAGATGATAGCTAAATATAATGAAGACGATCCAAACATTATTTTTAGTTAATGTATTTCTCACCCATGTGTTTACTCATCTTGTCTTGATTATTCTTATGAAATGTCTAGATACATTAAGTTCACTAATATATGATTTAATTACATAATTGTATGTGTTTCCTAGATTACACATTGTCATTGATCATTATATGTTACATCGTGTACAATCTCCATTGTTTTTTATGGCGTTTCCCCTCAAGAGTGCAATATATATTTATAAATGCATTTTATCGATGGAAGGATGTGACTGAGAAAACATGTGTTCACTTGACCATTCTAGTGACATATGATTAGTGTTATGTTTGTATCTTAACTCATTTTTATTTATTTAAAAATATGTTGTGTATATCTTCTCCATTTCACTCAATTCTTGTTGAAAGATATATTTTCATAATATGTGTGAAGTCATGATTTGACTCATTATTAGTTTGAATGTGTCAAGATTAGAGTTCTTAACAAGTGATTAAAATTTGTAAGTCCAACCAATTACACTCAAGGATATTTTTTCAATAATTTTCTTCTAAATTTTTTTATATTAAAAAAATGTAAAGCAAGAAATTTTCAAATATAATAAAAAGAAAAATTTAATCTTAATTTTCATTAGACAAAAAATTTAATAAAGAAATCAAAAAGGAATCCAAAGACTAAGCTTCAGTTGCATAGTTTTAGAATATAGAAGTATTGCCCGAACTTGAAATATACAATTAAAAGGAAGCGTTAGCATTAGTAATATGGCTGATGGCATTTAGCATTAGTGCTATGGCTAATGGCATTTTCCTTTTTAGTTTCTTAGTTTGTGAAGATTTGATAAAGGAGATCACTAGAGGTCCGTGGGCTTTTGATAATAATTAAGAGAATTTTTAAATCTCTACTTAAATGGAAGGCAGGGTTTGACACGTCCGTGATTTCATCTTTTGAGTCCCCCTATGAAGTTCTAAAAGTATGGTATCTTTCAATGAATTGTTAATTTCTTTATCCATTTTTTAGTCGCCGATAAAGTCACGGAGGGAATGTATAGATTGGTGTTTCCTCGAATCTGTGTCAATGTGATGGTTAACATTGCTTTATTGACTAGGATTTCTTTGAAGTCTAGATTTTGTCAATGGATCCAACCTATTTAATATGAGAATGTAAATACTATTTGCCAAATCTGTAGATGTTTTCGACATTTCCCTAACACTTGCATAAGATAGATTCCAAGTAAAAAGAAAAGTTATGTTTTGGTATTAGAAGAAACGCCCTGTTATGGAGCCACACAATCAATACCCTAGGTATTGAATCCAATATTAGTGTTCAGATTAAGGTAATGAAAAAGAATGAAATACTACTGGGATAATAATTGAATGTTGAAGGGAAGGTTGAGACTGAGGTAGTGAAGAAGAATGAAATACTACTGGGATAATAATTTAATGTTGAAGGAAAGGTTGTGGAGGAGATCAAGGATGAAATAAAAGTATATTGTTCTAAGAATTAGGTTATAGAAGTCTTAAAAGATAAGATAGTAGAAAAAGTTAATGAAGTGCAAAAATAAAATTTCGTCGTTAATGTTGATAATGATCTTGAAGAGTAAAAGATCTAGTCTAAAAGGCAACATTAGAGAGATAGAAGTGTGTAGGAAGAACAAGCAGATTCAAATTAATAAGAAAGATGTTAGTATAGCTGACGAGATGTTTGATGGTAGAAGCAAATGACTTGGCTTTAGCAAAATCTAACAACCAATCACATATGACAAAACAAATAAGTATGGCTGAGGATATGTTTGATAGTAGAAGCAAATGACTTGACTTTAGCAAAATTTAACAGCCAATCATATGTAACGAAACAAATTCCTACTAATCATTTTCAGTGCCACTTAATTATATACTTATTAAAAAAATTAGCCATATTTTTCCTCCATATTTGAAAATAAGATTATTATTTTCCTCATCATTGAGGCCTATGAGCCTCTATGCTATTGTAAGTGGTGTCTGTAACAATTTCGTTTCTTGAGGGCTCTATTGCAAGTGAACTAGTAGACTTCCAAGGCCTTTAAGTGGCATTTCCTAGATTCTTGTAATTGTCCTAGATATTTGATACTACTTGTTTGGTCCTAAGTTGATCTACTTACAGATGAAGATGTCATTTCAAAGTAATTTATCTCTTGTGATGTCCAATTCAACAAAAGTCAAGTCGAAGCTCCGATTATATTTTTTTCCTTCAAATACATACAGGTTACATATCATGAACCGAAAAATTGAATAATCTGTTGTTGGATGTATATTACTTTTTGGTTGCCAGAATTTTTGCATCACTAAGGTTGGCGCGCCACTTAAGCATGATCGGTAGGGAGTGAAATGAGCTGAAGGATTCCAAAGACTAAGTGTCAGTTGCATAGTTTTAGAATATAAAAGTATTGCCCGAACTTTAAATTTTCAATTAACAGCACATACCGTTCATCATACGGCATCAAGAAAATAAATTTCATTCATTCTTTTCATCCCACTACAGTCAAGAATATGGTTTAAATTGTTTGTGAGCGTCTTCCTTTTATTGTACGTCTGGATCCTATGAGTAAATTCTCATTCATTTTTAATTGATGTCAATACTAAATAGCAATTCGGCTAACTTTATTCGCTATAAAGCATATGGAAAACAAGCCGTAATTCCTATTCCCCAGCAAAGGAAACAAAAAATCTTGTCACCTGCTTAGTACATCACCTAACGAAAACCGGGAAAACGTGGATAGATTTCAACAAGAACCTGACAGAGTTCACGGGCAATCAGCCCACACCAAATGTATGCAAATGTTCAATATAGTTACAACACAATTCCTGCACGTCAAGTAATCAACCCTCACCAAATCATGGTATCTCTAATGGCGATAAATACCCACTAATAACTCTCGTCTTCTTCAAAGCGTATAATTGCAGCAACTCGTTTTCCGTAGTATTGTTTTCGTTAGTTCTGCTGAGAAATCAATATTGTGAGAATGAAAAAGGCTGGTGCAGTATTGCTTATTGTTGTGATCCAGGTGGCGAGCACCATGCCACTAATAATGGCGGAATGCCCACTTGACGCTGTGAAGCTTGGAGCCTGTGTTGATGCGCTTAGTGGCCTTGTCCACGTGGGCGCTGGAGATCCCGTAGTAAACCAATGCTGTCCTGTGATTGAAGGAGTTTTGGCATTAGAGGCAGCACTGTGTTTCTGCTTAACCATTAGGGCCAAGCTTCTCAACCTTAATATCCTTCTCCCACTGGCAATCCAGCTTATTGCAGCCTGTGGAACGACAGTTCCTCCAAGCTTCAAATGCCCAGCTCAGTAACCTGTTATCATTGCTCAAAGTATTCTATAGCTTAGTTTTCTCTTCAACTCATATGCCTACTACTATCTATTTTATGGTTTTGGCTGTGGATTTCAGTGCTTGTTGGCTGAATAAAAATGTTGGAAGGATGACGCTTTGCAAAAGAATGTTCGCCTCGTATATTTGAGGTTTGTGAAGAGTCATGCAACTTTCAACATATTAAACGTTAACATGCATTAGATTGTACTTCTTATTACTGGACGAATTGGTGCTCTAATAACTATTCGCCTAGACTTGCAAAAATATAAAATATAAAATAAATAAATAAATAAAGCATTATTATTGTATTTTTTTATTTTTTTCATTCCTTGTATTGAAGGTTTTCATGAATATTTGTTAGTAAAAGTAGTTAAATATATTATCATATGGTTGATAAGCACATAAGTTGTAAGAAAATATATATTTGTTTTTATAATATTTATTATTTGATTGAAAGGGTTATAATTATCTATATTTATCAATTATTGCAGGAATTTTTTTGTTATATCATATATAAATTAATGTCAATAAGATTAGATGAATATTCAATAATTTTAGATTGAAGAACCTATTGTTATTCAAAAAATAGTTTTAATTTTTTTATTAGGATAAAATAGGTTTTGAAGGGGCTTTGAAACCCTTACAGTCAGAGAACTGCCATCGATTAATGGACTAGACTTCTTGCAGCAAACAACAAATTTTAGAAAGGAACTGAAACCTTCTTGACTTACGGGCATCGAGAACGCAAAACTTAAAGATTGCACAAAGCATTTAAACAACAATAGTGAGCAGCCACAACCAGTCAAACACTAACCAAACTTCAAGATTGAAACATTACCAAACAAGTTGGCCCAAGAAGAGGGTCTAAATCAGCAAACAATAGACCTCAACAAACAAAAAACAAAGACCTCCTTCAAAAAACTAGGGCCACGCAACTGGGTCGGAAGCATCTCCCAAAATGATGGTAGAAGTAGCAAAGTAAACCCCAAACGTAGCCCACCCACTTCGCCCACAAACCAAACCAACCATATGGAAGAAAATCAGGTTGAATAAGGGTGTGTTCGCAAAAGGAGAGCCACCATAAGCAACGCTAGTTGAGGAAATAATAGCCGCCCTGAACATAGAAGGGAGACAGGCAAGAGAGCCCCCGCCATTGAAGGAAAAAATGAAGTAGAGAAAGGGAAAGGGGAAGACCTCAACACATCCCCCATAAACCTCAACCCCATTAGAAACTCTGACAACCCCTTAACCAACAACATCCTCCTAAGCCCCAGCCCAAGGCACCCCCATCCAAACACTCCAACTGCAGAATGGACAGACTGCAGAGTGCAACCCAACATCCAAGCGTAGCCCGAGGGAAATGATCCAACCATAATCATTATCATCAGCTTCATCATCTACACCATCCAAATCTCCTTAAACCCTCGCTCTTGCCTCACCTCCCGCTCTCCTCATTTCAAAAATATTCTGATGGGTAAAAATAGTTTTAAGTTAAATTCTTAAATAAATTAGAAATAATGTTATCTTAGGAAATCTTTTATATTTTATGAATGAAATAATTATTGAATTTTTTACTATGTGAAAAATGATTTTCTAGGTCCATGGGATATGGTTTCACTGTGTTATACCCCTCTATGGTATTGGTTTCATGTCCTTAGGCTATACAAACCAACCACATGATTGATATATTTTCACAGGTTTAGCAAGTAGGGAAGTTGATGCAGTCAAAGTAGGGAGATCCAATGAAGGACAACCCATCCTTGCAACCTAACACAAACACCATGCAAAATATACTAGTAGCTTGTAACACAATGCCAGAAATAGTAGAAAGAACAATTGGTAATAACACACAATACATAACCGGTAAACATTATAAACAATTCTTATAACATTTTGAAGAATTACATATGCCACATGCTGGACCGCAACCCAGGATTATAAAACAATTCTTACAACTTTGATCTATGATCTGTATGTCATCCTCTCAACAAATCATCATCTGGTAACAACTTCCATTATTCTACACTAATCCGGATCTCAGCCATCCCAACTTCAATCTTCCTAGACCAGAATCTTGTCAGAATCAATATACAAATCTAAGATCCGTAGATCTTTTGCTCAATGAATAGGTCTCTGGTAATAGTTTGCACTATTCAACACTGATCCATGCTTCAGCCATCCTAACTTCCATCTCCTCAGACCAGAATCTCTCTGAAAACTACATCTTGGTCGATCTCAAACTTCAATCTTTTATCTTCTATCTTCCCTCTTCTCAAATGATTCACAAACTTCCATTTATATCATCCGCAAATAATAATAACTTGATCAAGTCATCCAAAAGACCAACTAGTTTATGTAACGTGTAAACAATACCAAGTTGGCTAAAATCACTAAGAACAACATCCAATGCATAAAATATCACGCAATTCTCCAAGAACATCGAAAAAGACATAAGAAACATAAATCAATGATCTGCAAGTCATGGGGATCAACCGCAACCCGATCCAACTTCACTCAACACACTGCAAGACTAACCGGTAAGAATATATCAACCAGACCAATACTGGAATCGATTTCTCACTAGAAATAAATCCAAATGCCATGAATATTGAACACGACAAAGAACACAAACTCAGGAGAATAAACCCAAAACCACAACGCTAAACTCTCAGACAAGAAGGAATTCCATGATCTCCAAGCAATTTCACTGCTAACTACCCAACTGGTAAGAACTGCACCGGTGCTCATGCATCAGACTCTCGAGGTTAATTGAAAAGTGAGTCCCATCACTTGAATTGGTTTGGCAATCTATAAGTAGGTACTTGCAACTGCCTCAGGGGGTTCGACAATCTGAACAAGTTCACAAGTCGCCTCAACTTCCTCTCCAACCAAGAGGTGCATAACCGGGTCTTCCTCAAACAATAGGTTCACAAACCCACTCTGATACCACTTGATGCAGTCAATGTAGGGAGATCGAATGAAGGACAACCCATCCTTGTAGCCTAACACAAGCACCATACAAAATATATTGGTAATCGGTAACACAATGCCAGAAATAGCAGAAAGAACAACCGGTAACAACACACAATACATAACCGATAAAATGTATAAACAATTCTTATAACAGTCTGAAGAATTACATATGCCACATGTTGGACCACAGCCCAGGATTACAAAACAATTCTTACAACTTAAATCTATGATCCGTAGATCATCCTCTCAACAAATCATTATCCAGTAACAACTTCCACTATTTTGCACTGATCTGGACCTCAGCCATCCCGACTTCAGTCTCCCCAGACTAGAATCTCGCAGGAATCAATATACAAATATAAGATCCGCACATCTTCTGCTCGATGAATAGGTCTCTAGTAACAATATGATAGTTCTGATACTAATTATTAAGTACAGATGCCAAGCTAACAAGAGAGGGGGGGGCGTGAATCATACAAACTTAATCTTCCATAAAAACAACAGATTCAACCTCGGTAACATATACTTCAGCAATATAACCAAAACTGCTGAACATGCAAACTTATAAGCATATAAACATCATAACACTCATAACACCAGATTTAACGTGGAAACCCAAATAGGGAAAAATCACTGTGGTATTTCAGACCCACTAAGAAATATACTCTTCTAGAGTATGCTCGTTTAAAAGCAAATCCTGTTAAAGATTACAAACACATTGCTAGATGTGACCCGGTTAAGGGATTTCCCTAAGATTTGTTAGGATCTTCACCTTGTTAGAAGTGACCTTGTTAAAGGGTTTCAAACACTCAATCATAATGTCACCTTGCTAGAGGGTTTTACAAATAAGACTGTTAAGTCCACTCGGTTAAGAGATTTTCTGTCACTTTACAAAATAACAGTAATAAAATATATTTGCAACTTCACATCAAAAATGCTAAAGTAGATTCTTATTTTCTCAATACAATCTAGTCATAGGACTTATCTTGTCCCTCTGCTAGGCTCTATACTTTGTTTATCAAATAGGTCTTCAAGCTTATGTGCTCGGTAATCACTATGTAGCATCCCTGTGCTTAGACTTGCCCACATGAATTGTTTATCAACAGTTCCTTATTTATAAACAATTGCTAACCGTTGAATCTCCTTGATCACATATCCCATGATCAATCATAGCCATCGGATCTTTAAACTTGACCAGGTTCAATGTATCCTTCGATCTGAAAATGTTTTACCTCACCTTGGAAATTGCATACATTTCTTGGAACTTGTGCTAAGGTATTGCGGTTCAATCTGAGCTGTAGATTTTTCTGTTGATCTTCTATTACCATAGATTCTTTAACAAACTTCATGCACAACATACCAATCATTTAATCTATTCCAGCACATCATCTTCCTTCATTAAATAACGCATTTAATTATTTAATGCATTCTGTTACAACTTGGTTGGAACTCGGTAAATACTAAACTTCACTCGGTAGACCTTCCGCCTTCATTAACCGATAGCGATAACCTTAGGGTTTACCGACTAGGTTCTTTGCTCGGTAACATAGTATAGTATTAACCTTACAAACATTAGCATATGTAGGATATCAAAACAATCTAAACATCATGATCTCATCATTGTCTAACTCGGTAATAGTTGCCCATTGAATAACTTATTTCTCCCCTTATTCATCACAATCTTTTTCTGTCTTTTACCAACATCTTTATACTCATCAAATCATACTTCTTAAGATATGGCAACATCATACTGAATTAGAAAATCAATTTCTTGACATCAATGACAAAATAATAATATTGAGACAGTAAACATCCTTAATCTGTTATATCCATAATCATCAACAACCTTCTCAATATCCTAATTGAAATGCCAACAATCTCTTATTGTCTATTATAATGCCAACAAAATCTGCACTATTCTGCATTGATCTGAACTTCAGCCATTCTGACTTCCGTCTCCCCGGACCAGAATCTCTCTGGAAACTACATCTTGGTCAATCTCGAACATCAGTATTTTATCTTCTATCTTCCTTCTTCTCAAATGATTCATAAACTTCCATTTATACCATCTGCAAATAATAATAACTTGATCAAGTTGGCCCAAAGACCAATCAGTTTATGTAACGTGTAAACAATATCAAGTCGGCTCAAACCACTAAGAACAACTTCCAATACACAAAACATCACACGGTTCTCCAGGAACATTGAAAAAGACATAAGAAACATAAATCAATGATCCACAAGTCACAGGGATCAACTGCAACCTGGTCCAACTTTGCTCAACGCACTACAAGACTAACCAATAAGAACATATCAACCAGGCCAATACCGGAATCGACATCTCACCAGAGTTAAATTCAAATGCCATGAAACTCGAACATGAAAAAGACCACGAACTCAAGGGAATCAACCCAAAACCACAATGCTAAACTCTTAAACAATAATAAATGCCACGATCTCCAAGCAATTCCACTGCTAACTGCCCAACTGGTAAGAACTACAACTGTGCTCCTGCATCAAAAGTTTAATGTCGATATTTGTTATGAGTCAAATTTCATAGATGGTTTTTGTAAATATTCAATGTAAAAAAATTAATAAGAAATCTAGTTGTGAAATTTAATTGCATTATGATCATAAGTGGTGTCCTTATAAAGGATAAACCTTGTCATAAAGATATAGACTAGCTATATAGTGGAATAAATGGAATCATGTTGTATATGCACATAGATAAAAGTGGATGGGAGTATTTGATAAATTTGTCATAAGAGTAGTTAGATGAGTATCACACAACACAAAAAATTGGAGAAACAATGCATTACCCAAAATATAGAGAATAATACATAGAATAAGCCACTAAATAAGATAGTATGAGAGGTATGAAACATCTAATGTTTTAAAAAACAATTATTTTCTTAAGGCACACCTTACTTATTATATGTTTACATGAAACATGATAGCATGATCAATGTTCTTTTCCACATGCATAATATAATTTCACTTATTCTAAATAATAATCAAGCAATCTGAACAAATCCTATGTAACTTTACTCTAAACAAGCATTTATTTTAGCATAAGCATCTATTTATTCTCATCATTAGGATAACAATACATTGCACACATATCAATCCATAAGGACACCATTGTTTAACCAAGTAACTAATAAGAAAATGGAAAGATGGTCTTAAGTCCATATGCATTGGGAGGAACCTTCCGTACAAGTCCACAAGTTGCATACCTCTTCTTTGTGTAAGAGGATTACCTTCCAAGAGATAGCCATCAATAATCACTAGGAAGGTTAGTTGATCATAGTTTTCCATACAACCCAAACCTAGTGCCATCCTCAAAATTTTCTTTGTGTCTTCTTCCTTATATAAGCTAAGACAAGGCCATCTTTATCAAACTTGATGAGGAATCACATCACAACAAAATGCAAACATTTGAAAACATGAAGGTCCTAGCTTAGCAACCAAGAGATAATAATATATAAAAAGAAAATAATTTCAATTTTACTAATACAATAAATAAATGTGCATTATGTAAATACTAAATAAAATTTAAGTGCAAGCATCATGTGAAATCATAAATTCACGAATAGTATCTCAACTAGTTTATATAAGATAAAATAAAATTATTGGCCCACACAAGCAAGATAAAAAAAATACCAATAACCAAAAATAAAGTTCACATTCCCCAAAATTTCACACATTACATAACTATGTCACTACCATCTAGCCACCAGATAAGGAAGGATGGAAGTCACATCCATGATAATCACAATATTCAAAGTATTTATGCATTTATTGTATGAACACATAAATCTCTGCATGGAATGGTATTGTGCCTATTTGAGAGGACACAACTACGCAACACACCACAAAACATAATTACAATAGTTCCTTGTGTTTCCATTTATTGTATACACATGACAAAACCCCACATGGCATGGAAATACACTTCATCGAAAAGGGTAGTCCAGGTTGTATGTTGTATAGCAAGGTGCCTCAAAAAAGAGAAACACCTAGCCACATGCTACATATCAATGTTCCTTGCAAAAAATAGGATTTTCATGCCATATTCCATAGTTAGAGGTTGACATGGCAAGGAAAATTCATACGCTACCAAACATAGCCTAACATAGAAAACATAAGGTCATCTCTATAGATACACAAGTGTCCCCACACCACTTTACAACTAATTGGAAAAGTATTAAAAAACAACTTTAAAAAACAACTACCATCAAGAATACATTATTCTTGTGTAGACTATGCATGACATGACATCTATTTACATTAGAGAAAAATATATGCAAAATTAGAAATCATCATAGCATGGTATAATTACCATATCTAGAATAAAGATATATAAGAAATCAATGTAAGAGAAAACTTGTATTAAGAATCAAATAATAAATTCCAATAGTAAAATAAATAAAAATATAGGATCTACTGGTATAATGAAATACCCAATGTTCAATTCTATAAGAAGTAGAGGGCACTCTCTCTTACAAATGTATAGGTGACAAGGATACTCCATGAAAATGTCACAATATATCACCATAGCTTCTCAATTTTTTCCTCTTTTATTTAATTCCATACATATTGATTTTATCTACAACAAGGTTGGCTTGTGATATGGTAAAAAACAAAGGAAAAACAAATGCATAGTTGCACCATACTTGTAGCTAAATACATCATCCATGGATGGGTACATGAATCAAGTACAAGATATTTAGAAAATAATATGAGAACAAGTATGGGCATTTAAATCCACAAGGAAGTAAACTTATACATATTATACAATAATTACAAGAAATTTTCAAAATAAATTACCCCAACCAATAATTAGAATTAATCCCTCTAATATATAAATGAAGTTTATTTTAATTAAAATATAACTATGTATCCAATAAAGCCGGTGATACATGAAAATAGAATACCAAACCATAAGTAGATTAATAAATTACTTAATAAAATCAACACATTAAATTTCTATTTGCTAGAGAGTGCTTCACAATACAATAAACACATGACATAATTGTATTTGAATCAACATTGCACTAATATTGTAACAAGGTATAATAATTTCACTCATGGAATAGTTAATCTCATTTACTAATGACACCCATATGAAGGATTTGGTTAGTGAATCAATTCTTTATGCGAAGTTCTACCATGTGATCCACATAGTTTGTGATAAAATTAAACTGTTAAAATGCTCAACTCTCAACAAGCAGAAAATTACCAATTAATTAATACTATAGGCACAACCTTTTATATGTGCAAGCAACCAACAATCATAAAAAATAGGAATTTAATACCACACAAATGTGTACTAATATAACATTTCACACTCCTCGAGAATAATAATGCATTTCAAAACTCCAATTTTGACTAGCTTAAAACTTCTACAATACATAAACTAATTTACAACTACACATGCATACTATGACATGTGAAATCCATCAATTTTATTTTTGGGATTCATAGATGCAAGATTCACTAACATATAAATCGCATTCATAAATAATTTATTATGATTACCATTTATAAGTGTTGGATGTTTGGAGGGATTGCTGCAAATTTGTGCTTCAAAGATATCTGAGAGATGTGTTGTCATTGATGTCAACATATTTCTATGTCTATGATAATGTTATAGTGGAGGTCAATATGTGAGTTTGTTGAGCATGTGGATGATCAATGTTGGTGGATTAAAGCATTTCTAGAAGATTGTGTATAGATGGTTCGGTGCAATTTTCTGAGGTTTGCATGAAGATTTGAGTGAGTTATGGTTATCTGTGTTGTGGCTAATTTTTGTATTGTTCAGTGATGCTAGAGTGTTAGTAATTTGATCTATATTTCTCCATATTATAATATCTTGATCTGTGGATTTGGAGGAATTTTTGGGACATTGATGTGTGTCTTTAATTCAAGTGGTTCATGGTTTAGAGCTCCACAAATTATTTTTTGAGGTTGACAGTCGTTCCAATTAGTGTTCTTGAAGTTCAATATAATGGTGATATGGTTCTAGTAATTTGAGTTGGTGTGGATGTTATGGTGGTGATTCATGAGTTTTTGGATCGTGTGCCTTTTGTGTTGGTGGTCTTCATTGATCATTGTGCACATAATTGATGATTTTCTCCGATGTGTTGGTGTTCTTCTTTGTTTTTGGACAACCAAATGCTTGTAGTGTGTTGTGGATGTTTGATGCATAATTATTGTAGGTGTTTCATATTTGTGGCATGTGATATGGGTTTGTGCTACGTCTTAACTGATATTGCTTGGTTTGCATGTGATTTTGTAGCATGTGTGATGTACTTTTGTAATTAGGTGAAGTGTGTCTAACCAACCTTGGTGAGGTTGATGTCATGCATATATATATGTAATATCTTTGTAATTACATAAGTGTATGGATGCGAATAATATGTGTATGAGTAAATAATGCATACATCTTTCATAGGCAGAGAAGAAGTGTGAGAGACGAAGTTGTTATTGCTTAACTGAAACTATAACCAGACATTAGGAGATACTATTTCTTTAGTTCATGATCTTCTAGGTGTGATTTGATTGTGTTTGTAAGATAGTCAGTATTTTCTGCTTTGTATCCCTTTGTTAATTTTGAGCAATGAGCTCTAGGCAGTGTGCCTGAATGCATGTGCATTCCCAATTGTAATATTTCATATACTTCTAACAGAGTATTATCATATTTTGGCTAGGTTCCCACCATATTTTTTCCCTTGAATAGGTTTTCCACATCAAAAATCTTGGTGTTATGTGTGTTCTTGATGTGTTGTTGATTTATGCTTTCATGCTTAATAATTAGATTTGAGAATTAGTTTAATTTGTGCAAGTTTGTGAGACAACTGATTCACCCCCCCTCTTATTTGTCTACCCAAAATCATAGTTATTTCATCAATTGGTATTAGAGTGGGTTCCTCCAGAGAATCTTAACCACCTGAGGTGATCCAGGATGACATCTTATAAGGACAGTCTAAGATTTGATGGTACAAACTACTCTCTTTGGAAGAACTACAAGGAATGTCATCTGATATGCATTGGCAAATCTCACTAGACTATTACAAAGAAGAAGTATACTGTTCCTACAAATGGACCCACAAATCCGGATGAGATAAAGGAAGCTAAATGTCATATTGGAGCTAAGGAAGCATTGTTGAGTACGTTGATAGATTGTAAAATGCCAAATGTTATGGAATTGGAGACTGTGCATGAGATCTAGAAGAAGTTGGAGACCCTATATGAAGGTGACAACTATGTGAAGATTTCTAAGTTGCAAAGCTTGAAAGGAAAGTATGAGATGTTGAGGATGGGAGAAGATGAGAACATTATTTATTTTATGTAGAAGGTGAATGGACTTGTGTGCAATATCAGATGTGCTGGTGAAAACTTGGAAGAATTAGAGATTGTTGCTAAAGTGCTAAGATCCTTACCTACATCCTACAAACATAAAGTTGCTGCTATTGAGGAGATCTGGGCCATGACTAATGTGACCAGAGATATGTTGATTGGTAAGTTATCAGCTTTTGAATTGAGTGAGTTTGGTGACTCCCTTCCTAAGGTAGAATCTGCACTCAAAGCCATTGTTTTCGAAAAGGAATAGCTCAGATATGATCCAGGAGAAAGTTGTTCAAGGTGGATGTCAAGATATGAGAAACAATTGAGCGAAATGGAAGAAGAAGAGAGAGAGCTTGAGGATCTTGAAGCATTAATTTCCAAGAGACTACCTAAAGATACCAATAAGTATGAAGGAAAGTTGCCTCTTAAATGTTTTTCATGTAATAAGATTGGACATTTTTCCTCAAGGTGTCTAGAAAGAGTTCCTAAGAAAACTTTAAGCCTAAATTTAAGAAGATATGTTATTATGTTTCCGATGAAGGTGTGACTAATGATGACTCAGATAAAGGAAATACAAGTGACAATGAATGGGTGTTTATTGCTATCAAGGAAGATGATCCAATACCTACTGATTCTGCTAGTTGTATGAATGTGGAAAGAGCTTTGGATGCACAGGTTGAAGATAAAGATCAATGGGAAATTGACAATGGATTCTCTCATCATATGATAGGTGATAAGATAAATTTTGTGATCTTGGAGAAGTATAAAGGTGGACTTGTGAAGTTTGGAGATGATAAAGCTAGTATAATTTATGCTAGAGGTTATATTTATCTTGATGGTAATCACAATATTGATCATGTCTTATATGTAGAAGGCCTAAAGCATAATATTTTGAGTGTTGGACAGATGGTTGACAAGGGTTATGATCTTTAGTTCAAGAATGGAAAACGTAGAATCTTGGGTAGCTTCAAAATTAAGATTGCATCAGGTACAAAGGCTAAAGGTAATATCTTTCACTTGAATAGCTCTGGTAAAAGATGTTTGATTCCTCAAATTTCTGAAAGTTGGTTGTCGCATAGAAGGATGTGTTATGTGAATTTTCATAATATTGTTAAGATAAGTCCCACTCAGGTTGTGAGAGATATTACTAGGTTAATGAAACCTGCTAACCCTATGTGCAAGGAATGTCAATTAGAAAAACAAACCAGAATATCTTTCAAGAGTAAGAAGCATTTTTCTAATGGATTATTAGATCTTTTGCATACTAATTTGAGTGGACCTTCTAAGATAGAGTTAGAAGCTTGCAAGGAGACATATATTTCATGTTGTTGATTGATTATTATTCAAGGATGATGTGGGTTATATTCTTAAGGAAGAAATATAAAGCTTTAGATAAGTTCAATATTTTCAAAGATATGGTTGAGATAGAGAGTGGTTTAAATATGAAGTGTCTAAGATTTGATAGAGGTGGAGAATTCATTTCCGGTGAGTTTAATGCATTCTATGAAGAGCATGGGATAAGAAGACAATTATCTTCTCTGAGAACCCCTCAACAAAATGAAGTAGTCGAAAAGAAGAACATAACCATTCAGGGAGTTGCTAGGACAATAATGTTGCAAGGAAATATTTTGCATGCCCATTAGAGAGAAGTCATGAGTACTGCATTCTATACTCTTAATTGGCTGCATATCAAAGGTGATATCGATAAGACTCCTTATGAACTATGGTTTGGTCATGCTCCTACAGTTAAATATTTCAATTTTTTTGAAAGTAAATGTTATATCAGAAGAGATGAAGATTTCGAGAAGTTTGATGCTATATGTGATGAAGGAATATTTCTTGGTTATTCTAATAAGAGCAAGGCCTACCAGTGTTATAACAAGAGATTGAGAAAGATAGTTGAGAGTGCTAATGTTAGAGTTGATGAAAGAGATGAGAGACAAATAAAATCTTGTGGATATGATTCAGATAATCAAGATATCAGTACTACCAAAGGAAAGCAACTACAAGCCTAGAATCAAGTTCATATCATTCTAGTGAATCCAGAGAATCAAGGTGAAGGAACTAGTGCAAGTGCAGAAGGAAGAGCTCAAGAGTTAGAAAATCGGAAAATCCTAAGACTCCCAGGTATGTAAGATTGAATCATTCAGAAAATCAGATCACAGGAGATAAAAATAAAGGTGTGAAGAATAGGAAAAGAATTGTAGAAGATCAATTTGAATATTGTTTAATTTTTAAGATTGAACATAAAGATGTGAATGAATCATGTAAAGTTGTGTTGGCAATTGGTAGTCATCCAGTGATTTTAGATGATGTATGATAGTTGCATATTTGTTTAGGGTTGTCATTGATGATAACTCTTCATGGTGATACAATCTGATAGTCATGATTCATCTTATCTGGAAGATGGAATTAACTGGTAGGCAGTTAACCGATAAATCAGGGTATTTAAATAATGTTTTGATCCAGAATGATTTTCGATGATTGCGGTGTTTTTGGTGATTGTTTTTGTGATATCAGTTATTAGGAAGACCTTTAGGAAGCATGCGATTATAATCTTTTGGTCTAATGCTATGTTTTGTTCAAGATTGAATCTGACTTGGAGCTACACATTACACTTCTTGAAGCTGACTTGCTTTTGTGGTAAGACCAGATATATAAGATCGATTTGGTGATTGATTTTCGGTATGTTAAAGTTATGGTGATCCATTTTGGTGAAATTGAGCGTAGTTCCGCATGTGTACATTGATTTCAGACCAACTTGTAGCTGACTGAGACAGAAACAAAGTATTCAACAAAGCAAAGACAATCAAAGATTCAGTGATTAACCGGAACTCATTATTGCATAGTCAGATGCTAATTGAGAGTTCATTTCATTGTATTTTCTCATTGTAAACAAATTGTAGGTTAGTGAGACTTCCCTGAAGGTTGTAGCCTTTTGGACAACTATATTTGAGCAGTGAGCTCTAGGTAGTGTGCTTGAATACAATTGCATTACCCATCTATGTAATATTTATGTACTCCTTACCATACTATATGAATATTGTGGGTTCCAGCCCCACTATGGGTTTTCCCTTTCTAGGTTTCCACATAAAATTTTTGGTGCTATTTATTTGTGTATTCATTGTTGCACGTTTATGATCTTTTCTGTTATGCATTTCTAATGGGTGGATAAAGAATAAGTTTTTGGTTTTAACTTCCCATAGATCACCGATTCACCACCCCTTCTTAGTGATCTCTGATTCCAACAATTGGTATCAGAGCCTATTTCCTCTTAGGAAGCTTAACCACTTAAGGAAGATCTGGGAGATTGATTCTATGGATTTTGGTTTCTAGAGACAACTTAATGTGGCAATTGAGGATTTTGATGCAGCTAGAAGTAAGGTTTGTAGCTTGAAGAAGAACCTGAATGCTGTTGATGAATTCATTAGTGAGTTGAAGGATCAGGCAAGTATATGGAGAGGAAAAAGGAAGGAATTAATGGACAAATTGAAGGAGAAAGAATATCAGATCATGGAATTCCAGGACAAAGTTTATGAGGTTAACAAGCTTGAGAAAAAGAATGCTGCTTTGAAGAATAAGATGCAATCCATTGTGATAAGATTGACTAAGGAGATTGAGGAATGGAAGAAGAATGAAGAGAATCTAGCATAATCATTGAAGAAAAGAGCTACTGAATGATTAGTTGAAGCTTGAATTGACACAATCAAGGAACAATGGTCAAGAGCTTTAAAGCAAGGTTGGTACCTTGAGGGATGAACTTGCTACTGCCAATGAATACAAAGACAAATTCAAAGCTAGTTCAGCTAAGGCTTGATGAGATCATGGAAATTTAGAGACATGGAAAGGATATGCGAGGTCTAGGATTTGAAAAAGGTGAATCCTCCAGATCTAAACAAGGCAATGCAAAACTTTATCAGAAAAAGAGAAAGAATCCTCTAGTAAGATAGCCGAATGCCCATAAATTCAATGGTAGATGTTTTACTTGCAAAAAGTTTGGTCATATTGCGAGTCAGTGTAGAAGTAGGATGAATAATGGAATGATGAACAACATGAATAATGTTCCTACCTTTACCTGTTAGTGTTTCATATGCAATAACTTTGGACACAAGTCAAATTTGTGTAGAGAAGTAATAAATAACTTTTAGAACAAAAGATGCTATGCTTGTAGAATATTTGGATATATTTCTAAACAGTTCAAGGCAAGACAAAATCTGATGAACTTCTGGCCTATGAAGAATAATGTTGTTTTCCAAGCATATGACAAAACCTATCACATTTCAAAGTACTGCACAAGAAAGAACAATGCTCTAGTAGACAAGGACAAATCAAATGAGAAAGGTAAAGAGAAAGTAGAAGAAATCAAGGAGAAGCATGAGAAGATGTGGGTAAGAAAGAATGAATCCAGAGCTGACAATGGGTCTGCACTTGAATCCAGTGTAGGATCTTCAATCAGTAACTAGGGCTTTATGCCTTGTGGGGATATTTTCATGCAGATTCTAAGAAGCCCCCCTTAGGTGGTCTACAATCAATTTCAGAAGATTGCAAAAGGATTGAATCATGTGCAGATGATATCCAAAATTTTATGAAGGATTTTGTACTCTGGCGTAAAATTTCATGAAGATCATGGTAATCGGTTGCTACATTTATTACAGTGATAAATTAGGTTTTTGAAGGATAAAAGTGCATTTCGAGAGTTCATTTGTCACAATGAAATCAAGCGAGTAAGAGGATAAGCGAGAGAAAAGCAACTTAGTGATCTTAACAACAATTTCAACAACTTCTTAGTGAATTCTAGTGCCCGATCTAAACCAGGGTATCTATCAGTTCAAATTTTCAATTTTTCACAAACCCTAGGATTTGAAATGGCTTTAGTTTCTAGTATTGCGACTCCTCTGGTGGTTGAAATTAAGGATAGGGCTCGTTCAGTCTTCAAGAAACATGCATTTAAATCGATCAAGGATGATCCAGAAGGAGCATTCTCATCCGTACCCTATGGCGTGCTGCATAATCAAGATATTAAATTTACTATGACCTAGAAGAGATTGGGAATGCAGATATGTTGGACCTGTATAACTAGCATTTGGCCAATGGTTTGGAAAATCTCAAACCCAAATTTAAGGTGCTGCAGGATAAGGGTTTCTCGTATTTTGTGCATTTTCTGCTATTTGATAAGGTAGAATGGATTAACTACATCCTTAGCCACGTGCATGATGAATTTATCTAGCTTGATAGGCCTCACACAATCACCAAGCAAGCAATCCATGCTATAACTGGTTTAGCTAAAACTGGTCATGTACCCAGTCACATAAAGGTATCAAATGACACTGTCATAGCTACCACTAGATCCAAATTTGATAGAAGAGTCGTGACTGTGAATGACATTTTCAATAATTATGTGAAGTTTGCTTCAATGGTACTCGAATAAAAGGTTTACCAGACCAATAGGTACAACTCTGTCTCCGATAGTGCTATCTACTCTACCTACCAAATGCTCAAGGATGATAAGAGGTATGATCTATGCACTACACTTTTGAATGAATTATTAAGAAATCTCAAGAAAATTAAGCATGACAAAAAACATACTTTTAAATACGGTACACTCCTTATTTTCCTGGCACTTTACTTTCTAAACAAAATACCCAGTATGAATGACAAGGTCCAATGGGCCTATGATAGACCGGTGACCATGCAAATCAAGGAAGGTCTATGGGGAATTGGTGATACAGCCATGACGATATATTCCCTTTGGGGATATTTTAAAACCTTTCAAGCATTAATGAAAAATAGGGAAAGGATTTCAAAGGAGGTAGTTGAGAAATATGAGCAAACCATCTGCTTCATGGTCGATAAGGATCAGTGTCTGATGGAAGTAGTGGAACCCCAAATAGTTTGGATCATGTCCATGGGGTATGAAGTTGACTCTGGAGCACTTGAGGGATATGCTCAACATCTTCTAAGTCAATCAATAGATCCCAAGAAAAGGAGATTTGGCACATTCAAAGAAAAGGACCTTAGTTTCCACATGCAGTTCACTACTCCTACTTGGAAGAGAAAAGTAACTAAGATGGAAAAAGAAGTAGTTTCTCCAATGGGTTTTACCAAGTAGGAGGTGAAGAAAGAAAGAGAAAAATATGCTCAAAAGGAGGCCCAAGAGAAAACCAAGAAACCCAAGGTAGATCTGGTTCCCTCCAAGGAAAGACCTAAGGAAACTAAGTCTTCTCCTCCTTCAGTGACATAACCTACTAAACCAAGGCCATCCATAAAAGGTGTGTTGAAGAAAAAAGAAAAATCCAAAAGAACATATGTTGTAGTATCTCTAGTGGCCTCAAAAACTGAGTCTGAGGAAGAGGCAAGAAGAGATAAGAAAAAGGGATAATTTATTAGACTGGTGAGAAAGCCTCAATTTGGTAGAGCAAGACAAAGAAAAAAGACCAAGTCAGATCCTCCTCCTACCAGAAGACCCCAAAGAGATAGACACATGTCAAAAGTTAGCTTGACAAAGACCTAGAACCTGGTAATATATAAGGTAAGTATACAATCATTCCTCCACTATCAACACATCAGTTGATAGATTAAATCTTAATGGATGGAAATTTTAAGAATCTTGAAGCAAATTTTAAATTTTTTAAAGATGGTGATCAAAGGAAAGTTGAGGAAGAAGTAGTATTATACCTACATAATTTTAGTAATACATTAATTGAGTTTGAAAAGTCTATTCCAAAGGACTTGTATAGTTTAACAAATGCTAGAAGAATGAATGCAAGCAAAATTGATAGAGAAATGAAGGAGAGAGAGCTTGTAAATAGATGTAATTGTATTACTCATGGGGAAGTCAATAGACTAATTAAAGAAGAAAACAAAAAGGAATTCTGATTAAGAATAGAATCAATAGATTAATTATTGGCAATGTTGAGGAGGTGAGAAAAGAGACAGAGGAAATATGGAAAAAGATTATTCAAAATGATCCTTTATAAAGATGCATTTAGAACATCTTACGAAAGATAAGCAAGGTGATTCCGGAAGTCAAAAGGTTAAGACTCTGTCTGCAGATCAATTGGAAGACCAAGGAAATACCACAATTGATGTTGAGAGTAATGACAATCCTTCAATGATAGACAACTCTACAGCCCCTGTGACTCAACAGACTGATATTGGGGACAAGGGAGAAAAGAAGGACACTATGTCTGGAGAAGCTGAGGTAACTAAGGTGGACAAAGGTAAAGGCATAGTTGATTCGATAATTTCTACTCCTCTGGTTATAGGGATCCTACCTTAGATTCTGATCAATCTTGATGGCTAAGTTGATCTTGGGAAAATGCCTCTTCTAGAATAGCTTATGCTTGTTGCTGCAGTGCAAGCTCAAGCTAGTCAAGATTTGGTAAAATCAAAAAATGAAGACAAAAGTCTAATTTTGATGTCCATAGATGTTTTGAAGAAGGTGTCTTCCAATGTAGAGTTAGATTCAAATAACAGCCCCTCTGGTAAATTATTACAGTTGATTAATAGTGTAAATAACAGTTTTGATTCTTTGGAGAAGGTGGCTACTCAGAAAGTTTTGAGCAGATTTAAGGAAGTTAGAAAACAAACATTCCTGCAAATGATTGAAGATGATAGGGTAACATTGAACAAGAGATTGCAGACTATTTATGATCCATTGTCAGAAGCTAGTAAATTAAATAAATCCTGTCTTATTCTGCCTAAATTCACTATTGATATTGATAAACAAATAAGTGGCTATTAGAGAAAGCTTGGTAGTATCTCACAATATTTTGACCCTAATGTAACATTAACCAAAAGTATTGAAGGACAAATTATAGCCTTGAATGATCAAATCTTAGCCCTTCATGCAGATAAGGAGAAAGTTTTGAGGAAAGTGAGTGAACTTCAAAACCTGATTATCATCCAGTTAGATACCATGCTAAGTAATAAGGTAGACTATATGAAAGAAATGGCCCGACCTGTACCATCAGATTTTAGAGAATTAAAAATTCATGCTACAGTATTCAATGCATTTATCACAATTTTGGATAACCTAAAGAAAGGGTGGGATTATCACCTAGGATTTTTGAAGACTACTTATGTTGACCTCTTCAAGTATTTTTAAAATGTTTTGTCATCTGTATATCAAATTTAGGCAGTACTCCATCTTTGGCATTGTTGTCAAAGCGGGCGAGATGAGGTGAAAAATGTATAGACTAATTGTGTATATAGTGTACAGTTCGATGATGCAAATTCTTGATCTAAGAGAGAGCTTCAGAATTATTTTATTCTTTCATCTGGTGTACAGGTTTCATAGGTTTCAACACTTAGCTATTTTTCACAGGTGTTGTCATCAATGCCAAAGGGGGAGATTATTGGCAATTGATACTTATACGGTGATTTTAGATGACATTCAGTAGTTGCATATTTGTTTAGGGTTGTCATTGATGACAACTCTTCATGTTGATTCAATCTGCTAGTTGTGATTCATCTTATCTAGAAGCTAGAGTTAACCGATAGGCAATTAACTGGTAAAACAGGGTATTTTAGTAATTCTTTTATGCGGAATGATTTACGATGATTGCAGTGTTTTTGGTGATTATTTTTGTGATCTCAGTGATTTGGAAGACCTTTATCAATCATGTGATTATAATCTTTTGGTCTGATGCTATGTTTTGTTCAAGATTGAAGCCAACTTGGAGCTACATGTTACACTTTTTGAAGTTGACTTGAAGGATGTCGCTTTTGTGGTAAGACCGGATATATAAGATTGATTTTGCGATTGATTTTTGGTATGTTAGAAATATGGTGATCCATTTTGGTGCGATTGAGCCCAGTTTCACGTGCACACTTTTATTTTAGACCAACCAGTTGCTGACTGAGATAGAAACATAGTAACTTCCTTGAAGGTTGTAACCTTCTGGGAAACTATATTTGAGGAGTGAGCTCTAGGCAATGTGCCTGAATGCAAGTGCATTCCCCATCCATGTAATAATTATGCACTCTTGGCCATAGTATATGCATATTGTGGTTTCCATCCTTACCGTGGTTTTCCCCTTTTCGGGTTTCCACATAAAAATTCTGGTGTTGTATATTTGTGTATTCATTGTTTCATGTTTATGTTCTTTTTTGTTATACATTACTAATTGGTGGATAAAGAATAAGTTTGTGGTTTTAACTTTCGATAGATCACTGATTCACCCCCACCCCCCTCTCACTGATCTTAGATTCCAACATGATGAACATTGGATAAAAGCAATGGAAGAAGAATTGAATCATATTGAAAAGAACAACACATGGACTCTTGTTCCTAGACCTAAGAACAAAAATGTAATTGGAACTAAATGGGTCTTCTAGAATAAATTGAATGAGGAAGATGAAGTTGTTAGAAACAAAGCTATACTTGTATGTAAAGGATATTCTCTAATGGAAGGAATTTATTTTCAAGAGAATTTTGCTTAGGTAGTAAGGATTGAAGTTGTTAGTTTTTTTCTTTCTTATGTTTCTTATAAAGTTTTCAAGTCTATCAGATGGATGTCAAATGAGCATTTCTTAATGGTGAATTGGAAGAAGAGGTGTATATAGAGAAACTAGATGGATTATATTGACTGATCAAAGGGATATGGTCTGTTGGTTGAAGAAAGAATTCTATGGATTGAAGTAAGCGCCAAGAGAATGGTATGCCAGATTGGATAAGTATCTCATGAAGCTTGGATTTAACAAAGGTATTGCAGATAGTTTGTGCAAAGATTTTGATAATGAAATGCAGAATGAGTTTGAGATGTCTATGATTGGAGAAATGAAATTCTTTCTAGGATTGCAAATTACACAGTTTTAAAAAGGAATTTTTATATCATAGTCAAAGTATGTGAAGGAATTGTTGAAGAAGTTTGGTTTATAGGATACAAAGTGAGTTGGGACTCCTATGGTGACTGGATGAAAGTTAACTAACGATGATGATTTCCATAAAGAAAATCAGATGACATATAGATCTATGATTGGTGGATTGTTATATTTGACTTAGACTAGACTAGATATCATGAATGTTATCTATCTTGTTGCTAGATTTGAAGCTGATCCTAAGGAATCTCATGTTGTTGATGTTAAAATAATCTTTATATACTTGAAAGGAACTCTTGATTTTGGTATATGCTACCTTAAAGATGATGATTTTAGTTTGAGTTCTTTTACTAATGTGTATTGAGTAGGAGATGTTGATGACGAGAAGAGTACTAGTGGTGGTGCATTTTACTTAGGAAAAAGGTTGGTTTCTTTTTGAGTAAAAAATAGAATTCAATTTCTTTATCTATTGCAGAGACAAAATATATTCCTACTACTAACAATTGTACTTAGGTTATATGGATGAAGAAGATGTTGAAAGATATCATAGTTGTGTATGATGAGCCTATTTCTATTTACTGTGACAATTCAAGTGCAATTAACATTTCTAATAATCCGGTGTTGCATTCCAAGACTAAGCATATATCTATCAAGTTTCACTTTTTGAGAGACAAGATAAATGAGAAGGAAGTCACATTAGAGTATGTGCCTACAAAGGAATAGATTGTAGAAATCTTTATGAAGCCTTTGCCTAAAAATAATTCTAAGTATCTCAGAGGGAAGTCAGGGGTGATTGCCCCTCCTGATTAGAACTGAGGTGCATTGGTATACATCAGTCTGGTGCATTTTACAATCATATCTTGTCATTTGGATTGATGAGTGGAGGCTGCTACTTAGGGGGTGTAGTCAGTGAGATAGTTTTGAGTTTTAGTGGTACAAATATGTGTTTTTGTCATTGATGTCAAAGTGGGAGAGATTCATGTAAAAAAATGTGTAGTGATTTCAAGGGGAGAGAATATCTGTAACAGGAAAAGTGTAATTTGAGAGAGTTGTTGATTCCTTTGTCATTGATTGTTTTTCACATCATATGTTGCCATAAATGCAAATGGGGGAGATTGTTGGATGTTTGGAGGGATTGCTACAAATATGTTCTTCAGAGATGTCTGAGAGATGTCTCATCATTGATGTCAACATATTTCTCTATCTGTGACAGTGTTATAGTGGAGGTCAATATGTGAATTTTTCTAGCATGTGGATGTTTAGTGTTTGCAGATAAAGGGTTGGTAGAGGATTGTGTATAGATGGTTCAATGTAATTTTCTAAGGTCCGTATGAGGATTTGATTGAGTTATCATTATTTGTGTTGTGGCTGGTTTTTCTATTATGTAGTGATGCCAAAGTGTCAGTAATTTGATCTGCAGATTGGGAGGAATATTTGGGATGTTTATGTGTTTCTTAAATTCAAGTGGATCATGGTTTAGAGATCCATAAGTAATTTTTACAAGTTGTCAGTCGTTATAGTTAGTGTTCTTGAAGTTCGGTCTAATGATGATACAATTGTAGTAACTTGAGTTGTTGCAGATGTTGCGGTGGTGGTTCATGATGCTTGTGGATGTTTTTGAATCATGTGCCTTTTGTGTTGGTAGTCTGCATTGATTTTTGTGCATGTAATTGATGATTTTCTTTGATGTGTTGGTGCTCTTCATATTTTTGGTTGACCAAATGCTTATATCATGTTGCAGATGTTCGATGCATAATTATTGGAGGTGTTTTGTATTCAAGGCCTATGATATGGGTCTGTGTTGTCTTAGCCGACATTGCTTGGTCCGCATGTGAATTTTTAGCGTGTGTGTTTTATTTTTGTAATAAGGTAAAGTGTGTTGAGATGACCTTGGTGAGGTTGATGTCATGTATAAATAAATGTAATATGTTTGTAATCGTGCAAGTGTATGGATGAGAATCAATGTGTATGAGCGAATAACGAATACATCTTTTGGAGGCAAAAAATAAGTGTGAGAGGAAATTGTTATGTGCTTAATAAGAACTATAACTAGGCATTAGAAAATGTTATTTCTCTAGTTCATGATCTTCTAGATGTGATCCGAATGTGTTTGTAAGATAGCGAGTCTTCCCTAGGTTGTAGCCCTTTGTTGTTTTTGAGTAGTGAGCTCTAGGTAGTGTACCTGAATTCATGTGCATTCCCCATTGTAATATTTCATATACTTATAATAGAGTATCATCATATTGTGGGTAGGTTCCCACTATAGTTTTTCCCTTTACCAAGTTTTCCACAACAAAAATCTTGGTGTTATGTGTGTTCTTGATGTGTTGTTGATTTATGCTTTCATGCTTAATAATCAAATCTGAGAAAAAGTTTAATTTGAGAAAGTTTGTGAGATAACTGATTCACCCCCCCTCTTCATTGTGTTCCCTGAATTAGATTTATTTCATCAATAAGAAATCATTACACTTAATTTTTTTAATTTAATACAATAACATTATCAAATTTGCACAAGAATCATTGAAGAAGAATGCAATTTGGGTACCCAAGTAATTCAACTAATCATTTATTCTAATTAAAAACAATTCTCTTACAGATCTATAAGATCAACTTACATGTATTAGATTATTTTAAATTAATACTATAGAATGATTATGCATATAGTGAATAACCACACAAAAAGAGAGAAATGTCATTTTTCAATCATAATAAGTTTTGATTAAATGGGAAAAACTATTTTGACATGGACTAGAAAACCAAAGTCAACAAAAGAACAATATTAAACAACAACCACCTGACGCCCAGTGGCCAAACAGATGCCAACCAGCCCACAAAAAACTAGGGCAAAGCACCCCGATAACAAAAACCAGACACAACACCTAAATAAAACTACATTAATTTGACCAGTTTATCATTCTTCTGAATGATCTCTTCATTGATAATCATAACTTTCTTACTAATGCTATCAATAGGGGTGATACCCTTATCTTTATTATGGAGACTCGTAGCAGGACCCGATTGGGGCATCTCATTCGCATCCATGTGCTCCAATGGAGCCCTATGATTTTTATGTATACCTGCATCCACCGCCTTAGCCTTCTTGACCAACTTCCTACTGCCAGATGGGGAATTTCTCTAAGAGATAGCATGAAGAACTTTTGCCTTCTAATTAAGTCTATAGAGACCCTCACTGGTATTGTCCATGACCTCCTTATTCTCTGTCACCATCACACTCAGACTCTACTTAAGCTTGTGATAATCATCACCTAGGGCCTTAATGTACTCTTCATGATTGTTCTTGAGGTCTTTGATACCATTGTCTAGGGACATCATATTAGCAAGAATATTGTCCAAGTTCCTGCTAGGTAGATTAGCCTTCAACTTAAGAATATTGATCTCTTGAAAGATCAAGGAGAACAAGGAATTTTGATTATCCTTTAAATTTCTTAGATTGATATTAGAAATTGAGTTTTCAAGGACTAAGGATCCCATATCCTTAGGGGTAGCCTTGCTAGCATCAGTAGGCGTAAAAGCATTAGCACCTTGAACGTTCATAGGCCCATCCAAGTCAATCTGAGAGGCTTTAATTCGCTTAGTGACATGACCACTGGGCCCCCAGATATTTTGGATTTACCCTTAGCACTCGACATAGAAACCCTAGTCACCCTTTTGCCTTTCACATCAATACTAGGATTCACCAAATTAGGAACATACTTAGGGTCATCATCCTGATCAGATAAAACAATACCTTTTCTGCAAGTGGGGTCAGGATTTTTAGAAATGGATGACAAGGGGTCCTATTTACCAAAAATATGGAAGACATCGCCCCCATCAGAATCCATCTCCTCATAAGAAGAGGTGTCCCCATAATGGATAGGAACATTCTTCTAAAATTCAATGCTAGTTTTAGTCCTAGGGTTCCTATCAACATGTAGGCCTTTCACATGTTCCATAATTAACAAGATTAAGCCCTCATGGAGAACAGGGGAGGAAGCCCTTTTCTCATGAGTTCTAATGCTATGATTTAAAGACAAGGGCAAATAAAAGGGCAAAGAAATGGACTTGTTATGACAAAAATGATTCAGAATGATGAAATGATAGTTGAATAAGATACAAAATTTATCGTCTAGGGTGAGGTATCGCATAATGACATCCACAATCACTCACCATGGCTTCAGGAGAAAAGTTATATCACACCCACTATCAGTATTCTTCATCACTTTCTCCCTCTCTTTTGGCAGGAAAAAAGTATTCATATCCTCGGTCACACATTTATTATCTCTTTAGAATTTGGTTCTGTGAATAAAGGTGTTGGATACCTTAGACACAAGCTCCTCATCAACCTCTAGCTTGATTCTATAGACACTAATCACACCATCCCTCCACCTTTTAATAAAGGCCTCGGTGATAAGGACATCCATTCCATACAGAGTCTTGACATAGCTAGTCAATCCTCCCACTTAGAGCTCATCCCAAACAACAACCTTACTTTGCCATTTTCATAAACCCTGGGTTCTAGATGGTTCTTGTCTCCTGCATCCTACAAAAACCCAAATCACAGTAGGCTGCAAAACAACCAAGTTCAAGATAAACTAGATGAAAAGGATTATAAAAGCTCAGAAAAAGTTCAACTTTCCCCTCATAAATGATGCCTTGCCCCAGGCACTAAGAAGCCCATTATTCTCCATCATTTCTAAGAACCTCTTTCACTTCACATGCATTAGAATCATTGGAGATCCAATGGCATCCGATCATTAAGGTTTCATGCTTTTCTACTTGGTAAACCAACCTTAATGTTGAATAAATTATCTGCCACCTTATTACCTTCACGGTACACATGTGAAATTATAAACTTATCAAAGTCTCTAAGGAGCATTAGGAAATCTTCAATAATATGTTTAATCGACCAACTAGGGGAGGAGGAACCCATTAAATAGTTAATGATGTTTAGGGAGTCACATTCCAACCAAACCCTTCTCAATCCTTTCTCTTTATCCAATTTGATCCCGACATAGGCTGCAAAATCCTCAATAAAGTGGTTTGTCTAGGTACCCAAAGGGAGAGCCACCGCTGAGACCACCCTATCATTGTTATCATGTACCACTCCCCCACATCCTACAGGTTTGGGATTTCCCTTCACCACCCCATCTATATTGATTTTAACCCATCCAAAGGGAGGAGGACATCATTTAATCCCATCTCTAGAGCATTTCAACTTAAACAATGTCTTGGATATATACCAATTAAGCTTCCATCTATAAGCAATTTCTAGACCAACCTTTGAGGGAGAGAGGGAACCATCGGCTTTAACATGATCACAGATAACTTGAAAGTTTTCTCTGATGGCCAGATGAATTTTATTAGAAACAATATTAGCATGGGAGGCTTTATCCCTAAGAATCCAATTGTTCCATTTTTTTCAAAGGCTCCATTCAATATGGGGCAGCATGAGGTTCCAAATGTAGGCAAGAGAGTGATTAGGAGAGGGAGAAGACCATTAAGTCCAACACTCCACAAAAGAACTAGGAAAACCCAATTCAAAGACCACAAATTCAAAAAGAAGGCCCAAACCTCCTAGGCAAAGGCACAACTAAACAAGATATGAAAATCATCCTCTACATCATTCAAGAGCATATAATAGTGGTTGGGAATGGCCATACCTCTTTTATAAAGATTATCAATGGTAACGACTTTGTAATGAGCAACCAAAAGAAGATGTTGATTTTTGGAATGATCCTATGATTCCAAATCAGCCCCTAGAAAGGCTTGGGAGAAAGAGCTTTTGTTTGTAGCCTAAACATTGAAGAAACATAGGAGTTACCATCCAAAGACTGAGAACATTTTAAGAGATCCTCTGACCTAGATATAGGAATATGCACAAAGCTCAGCAAATCTTGAAGAATCCACAGAGAAGGATCCGCCATAGTCAGGTCTACCCACTTGTGGTTGTGAATGTAATCTGCCACCCATTTGCCAAAATTCCTAGTACAAGCCTCTTGAAAATGACCGATCACAGGATCATCTGCCAGCTGAGTGTCACCATACTACTAATCATCCCAAAATAGAATTTTTATTCCATTTCCCAAAGACCAGCAAAGACCTTGAGAAAGAAAAGACTTGGTACCTAAAATAATCTTCCAAAGGATGGAGAAGGAGGCCATAGGTCTCTCATCAACCAACATATCTTGAGTATGTGAGTACCTATTTAAATATTTTCCATGTATGATTTTGGTCCAATCATTATCTTCTTTCCAACTCCTCCAAAGTTGTTTCATCAAAAGAGTCGAATTGAAGTCCTTCAACTTTGAAATAGCCATACCTCTCATATTCTTAGCTAAAAAAACTTGGTCCCATGAGATCAGATGCAACCTCTTCTTAACTTTCATCCCTAATTGTAGGAAATTTCTTTGTATCTTCTCAAGCCCAACCTGGAAACTTTTTGGGATTCTAAAAAGGCTCAGAGCATAAACAAAAATATTTGTAAGGGAAGCATTGATGAGCTGAACCTTCCCCGACTGGGATAAGAGAGCCCCCTTCCAACCAACAATCTTGGTTTGAAATCTATCAATAATTTAACCCCAAAATTCATTAGGAGCTTTAGAACCACAAAGAGACAAAATAAGATATGTCGATGATAAAGAATCGATTTTACATCCAAGGATTTGGGCAATTCTTTGTTTTATCCTCTCAAGGGTGTTTAGGAAGAAAATAGAGCTCTTTTGGAGGCTAACCATTTGACATGAAGCACTCTCATACAACTGCAATGTTCTCTTAATGGTTTTGGCTACAGAGATGGAACTTTCCACCATAAGGATAGTGTCATCAATGAATTGTTGATGAGAACAAGTTGGATTATTAGAAGAGGGGATCAAGCCTTTCAAAAACCCACATCTGAACTATATCTGGATGTATCTATGCAATGCCTCAACCATGATAATGAACAAAAAAGGTGATAGGGGGTCACATTCCCTCAAATCCCGTGACAAGGAAAAGAGGCTAGTAGAAGATCCATTAAGAATCACCATGAAATTAGCTAAAGAGATTAGCTAGGAAACAATATTAGTGGAGGGCTCATCAAAACCAAAAGAAGATAAAAATTTCAGCAAGAAGCTCCAACTCACTCTATCATAAGCCTTGAGAAGGTCTAGTTTGAGAAAGAACCATGCCTTCTTATTCATCAAGAGAGAGTTAATATATTCATGTAGATTCATAATCAAGTCAATAATTTGCCTTCCAGGCACAAAACCATTCTACTGACCAGAGATAAGTGAAGGAAGAAAGGGCTTGAGTCACATCACAATGATTTTAGTGAAAATCTTATAAACAAAATTACAAAGACTAATAGGTCTAAAATCGGTAAAGGAATTAGCCCCTGGCTTCTCGGGGATAAAAAACAATAATCATAACATTTAATTCTTTCAACAAAGATTTGGACCCAAAAAACTCTTTGGTAGCAGCCACCACATCCTTCAAAAAAATATCCCAATAACATTGAAAGAACATAGGAAAGTCACCTGGACCTGGAGCTTTTTTACCCTCAAAAGAAAAAACAATCTCTTGAACCTCTCTACGAGAGGGAATTTGAGAAATAGACTTTTTCATATCCGGGGACACTAGGGAAGGAATTTTCGAAAGGAGCTCTCATTGATAATCCACGTCAAGGTCACGATCTTGAGAGAGAAGATTAGAGAAAAAATTCATGGCCCCTTGCATCATATCCTCATCCTTACGAAGAATCCCCCCATTATAATTGATGTAGTGAATCTAGTTAGAGGCTCTATGCTTCAAAGTTGACATATGATTTTTTTTGTATTTTTGTCTTTGCTTTTAAGCCAGATAGATCTAGATCTTTGCTTCCAAAACTCCTTCTCTTTAGCAATGATATCATGCAGTTTAGGCAAGATATCAATCTCCTGATAAACAAGATTTAGCAGTGCAACTTGATATTTAATTTGCATCAGAATATCATCAAGCTCCAACTTAAGAGCCTCTTTATTTATAAAGATATGGCCAAAGGAGGTTTTATTCCATTTTACACATTCGTTTAACAACCCCAAGCTTCTTATAATTCTTGAGGTACCATGAATGTCAATAGCCCACCAATCCTTAATCTTACTTTTAAGCTTTGTATCCAAAGTTCACATCTTTCCAAACCTGAAGGGAAAGTTCTTTCTTCTGCAAGACTTGTCCATTACAAAAGAGATAGGGAAGTGATCAGACTTGATCTTGGACAAGGATGAAAGTCTTCAATTAAAATTGTTTAGCTAGATAGGTGAAATAAGGGCCCTATCCCGACTAACTTGGATGAGATCATCCTTGAATCTCCTATTTGACTAAGTAAAAGCAACACCATGTAAATCTAGATCAAGTAAACAATGCAAATTAATGAAATCTAGAAGATCCTGACTGCTCTCTAAAGAAATGGGAGTACCTCCCATTTTGTCAAAACTGTACAAGGGAGGTTTAAAGTCTCCCATAACAATCCACCTATCAGCAGTAAAATTGGATCTAAGAGAAGAAATGTTCTCCCACAAATTCCTTCTAACCACTTTGTGATTTATAGGGACATAAACATTCAAAATCACCCATGAGGAGCCATCATTTAAGTGCACAAATTCCATAGAAATATGATTAGTCGAAGAGAAAATGATCTTAGCTTTCACCAAATGGGGATTCCAGGAGATGGCCAACCCTCTTGAAGCACCATCCGAATCAAAGAAGTGCATACCTACATCCTTATACACAACAAGTTTAAGATCAACAACCTTACTTTGGAGCATCTTTATTTCTTGAATAAGACAGATGTCAGGTCTATGTTCCCTTACTAAGTTAGATAAAAGGGTGTGTTTTTTGGGATGATTCATCCCCTAAATGTTCCAAGATATAATCTTAATTTAGATGGAGTGGGGGAACTCGAGATACCCATCTCCAATATAATTCTTTCAAGACCATCTACAATTTCCACTTGACTTACCCTCCCCCTAGACTGGATAAGGGAGGGTGTAGCTACTCCTTTTGAATTTGTGTCACAATCTGCCTTAATTTTAATTCTTGTGTTAATACCCAGAGTTTGAGAGTTCTTTTTCTTTCTATTCCTGGGCTTAACCATTGTAAAAGGGGCCTTCGACTCACCATCACAAATCTCATCCCCATTCACTCTATCATTTGTAACCACACCTCTGCTTTGCAGGTGACAAGCATCATCATAAAAAATTCTCCTTGAAACAACTTATTCAAGTTGCATCTGAGGGTTCTCCGACAAGTTAACCATTATCCCAAAACTGCATCCATCACTAGTCATATGAGGGCTAGACACCATCCTATCTGATCCCTCATTCCCAATCAACTTTTTATCCTCACCCTTATGGTTATCCAACCTTTCTAGTATCCCTTGAGGATCCTGATAAATATTTCCTTCCACACCATTACCCCCATCTTTAGGTCTTTCCAATGCCTCAGGCATTCCCTGAGATCCCAAAGGGCTCACCTTGGGTCCTTTCACATAAGTTTCCTTTTCTGCTATCCCACAGAGGCAAAAAAGATGCTCAGGTGCTTTTCCTTCAAATCTTCTTATCTTGCTTAGGTTTCATCGGACAAGCCTTTGCCTAGTGGCCAACCTTCTTGCAATGAAAATAGGCAAAGGGTATAGATTCAAACTCCAAAGCCTACGACCATTCACCCAGCCTCGAGTTCAATAAAACCTCCTCAAGAAGATCTGTAGATTAAATACTATTGACACAAATTAGTGCATAAACAAGTCTCTTCCAAAAATTCATCATAGGATCTATAGACAAAAGCTCCTCAAAGAAGACCACTATCCCTCTAAAAACTTCTTCATCCCAAAACTCAAGGGGGAGACATGGGAGCCTAACCTAGACTAGAGTAGCATCACAAACTCTATGCAAGGGGGAAATTATAGGCTCCCACCATTTAAGGGTGAGGGTAGCATTACCAAAAATCCGAGGGCCACCCATGAACACTGCCACCAAGTCCTCTTCATAGGTGAAGGTAAATGGAAAGAAACCCTTGGCCATAACAAGGACATTGATATGATCCTTATTCTTCCATTTCTTGGCTACCCAAGAATGAACAGAGTCTATATTGGGTCTCAGACCAACAAAATTCCCAACCAGAGAATATCCTATAGAGGCAATGACCTTATCCACCAAATCATCTGGGATTGAAACAAAACACTGACCCAAAGAAGGATGCAATGAATGAGCCACCAAAGAGATAGACTTCCTTGAGCTGAAAATGTCGATCCACTTTTGATTCTCCTCTTGAGGACCCCCACCACTAGTAGAAGGACCGACCTACCTTCCATCCACCAGTGCCACCTCGGAAGGAGTCCCAGAAGACTCCAAAAGCACGGGGGGGGGGGGGGGGAATCAGATTCCCTAGAACCGTCCACAAAACCATCCTGTCACACTCACGTGACACCTCCGGTTGACTTGCAAAAAGTTCTTTCCTTCACCAAATTCAAATTAACACCTCCTCTCGCATTTGCCTCTCCCATCCTTGCTCTAAATTATTACCCCAATCATAATAAGTTATAAATAACTTGAGGCTTCTTTAAAAAATCATAATTACTTCTCTACTCTTTTCTCATGTCAGATATATACACATAATTTCATCAATAAAATATCATATTTCTTAAGAAATAATGCATCACTTACCTGAGAGTAGACAATACTAAATAAAATTTACATACATAATTGTTCTTTTCCTTAATTAACAATTTTATAACAAAAAGAATAGAATAAGGTTACTAAAAAAAATTTACAACCTTTACAAGATCATTAAAAAAATTAACTACAACAAGGAGATAAGGAAAAATAACTAAATTTATAGAAACAAGCAACCATTGATAAATTCATAGGCCTAGCTAACCCTCCAAAAAAATATCCTTAATAAATAATGAAAGGAAAACTTTGGAAACACATAGCCAAAATATATAGCAAGTTCCTACACATGATTGGAAAAAATGAGACAACATATGCGAGTGGTCATTCTCAACTTAAGGAGTTTCTCAACCAAGGTAGCCATTTCAATTTTGTTTAGTACAATAGTTAGTAGGAGGTATCCTTCCTCCATAAACACAAGGAACAAGTTTGTACAAACCCTCAAAAAAGTCATGCTCAGACATGTAAAGGAAGAATTCTAAAAACTATTTCACACCAACAAGAACTTGAGGACACGCACATCAAGAGCACATCAAACAAATTTATCAATCATACAACATAAGCTTTGATACCATGTATCATTCCCCAAGCTACATACCATGAAAAAAAAATTAATGAATTTCTTTTAAAGAACTATTAGAAATCTAAAACATATGAATATCCAATATCTTTCTATGAGAGAGAAAATATATAAATTTTATTTTAAATAAAGCAAGTACAAGCTTATGATCCAAGAGATCAAAAAATACCAATATGCAAGATTATATTAGGATCTCAAAGAAAAGTTGTAGAAGAATAACTGTATGCACCAATATACATGTATGCAAAACTATGCAATAAAATAGAATAGATAGATTCCAAAAGCAAGATAGGTAGTAATTTTCTATAGAACTAGGGAGAGGATGGGGGTGGCAAATCCAACCAATTGAGTGTGACCACCAAATAGTCTAAAAATTGTAATTTCTCTATCGTCTAAGAATTATTCCACCCTTTATTAATTAAATAAACTCATTATGTGTCTTCAAACGTGTAGTGTCATAGTTAAAATACTTTGTTGGTGATGTGACCACCAAGGTTCAAATCCCCGTTGGGCCATTGAGCTCGTATGCCTTGTCCTTTCACTAGGTCTTTGTGATCCTGGGTTTGATTTGTTGGAATTTGCATGAAGATTGCATTAATGATATGTTATGTTGTCATTGATGTCAATTAACCGGTAATGATATTGTTGTAATATTGTTTTGTAACTGGTAGGAAGAATTTGCAGAGTGAAATGGTATTGCTATATATTGGAGAGTTGAACTGGTAACTGGTAAACCCTACCTGTTGTTTTTCATAAGCCCTAACCGATAAAGTTTGGTGAATTGGTTATATTGGTTTATGATCTGATGATGAGCGACAATGATTATGACACGTATGATTATTGTATGAAGAGAATTTCAAGTGATTTTGGCAAACTAATGTAATGATTTTTGTCTAGGGAATGAGTAAATGTATTGCATATAATGCAAAGTGCGTGATGAGTTAGTAAGTTCGATGAAACGGTGATCAAGGAATGATCAAGGTTTTCTTGATTAATGTGCAGAGATTCCTATGTAATCTAATGGTCATACTTGAACTGACTTGTTTGTAATATCTATGAGAATTAGGTTTTTGTTGTGTTACTGACCTAATTGATTTGTTTATAAGGTCGATGGAGTTGTTTAGTTTAATGAGTTGGCAAAGAGTTGGAAAAGATCAATTGAGCGTGTGGTTGCCGAATCGGATGATGTATCTGCAATTTGAGTAAAGGCAAATAGGAGCATGAAATGGATCGGATCAATCAAGTGTAGTGCTATTTAGATAGATCAACAAACTCCAGTTGTTTTCTAAGAATTACAACAGAATTGAAATCCCCTAACCAAGTAAGCTATAACAAGCTTGGTACTATTCAAATCCTCTAACAAACTGATCCATTATCTTGGATTTTTAAATCATCTACCGAGGTTACTCCTTACAGGGTATTGCTTCTAACAAGGCATTGTAGTCAATCCCTTAATTGGGTGGTTCCTAATAGGATCAGTTCTTAACAAGACTTTTGTAAAGCTTTAACAAGCTTGGATCCTAACAGGGCAAACTTTAGAAGAGTTCAGATAGTTATCTTATGAGTCTCATCTCACTGTGGTTTTTCCCATTTGGGTTTCCATGTCAAAAATATTTGTGTCAAGTGGTGAATGTTTTTGTGGTTATGTTCCTATGGTTGATTTACTTAACTACTTCACAACTTAACTACTTTGATAAGTTATGATAACCAGAAGCATTGAGAAATGAAGTCTATTGACATATGAAAAAGCATTTGGATTTTTATGAGTTTGAAGTTGTTTACTATTACTTTGTTGTAACAATCAACTGGTTTATCTTATGAGTTTTTATCTTGATAGTGGTATTATATTGATAGTTCTAAGTTTACTTTGAGAGACTAATTTTTGAGATTGGTGAAGTTTGTATCAGTTTTTCTATCTACTAATTCACCCCCCCCTCTTAGTAGTTGACTGGATACTTATTCTTTCATCACACCATCAATTGGTATCGAAGCTTATCAGGTCCTCTAAGGTCTAATCATAATAGCTTGAGGTAAAGATCTTGCAGATCTTGATGAAGAAGGAAGGTCTGAATTTTAGTAGAGAGAACTATAGGATATGGAGTGACATAATGGAAATTTATATCAAGAGTCTGGGAAGAAATTATTGGGAATATGACAATACTAAATATGTTGCACCTACTGGGATGTTGAGTGATTATCAGAAGAAAGAGAAACATGAAAATCATCAAGCATTAGAGGCCATTATAAGTTCTTTATCTGATGCAGAGTATGTAGATGTTCATGGTCTAGAGACAGCATATGAGGTATGGAAAAAACTTGAGGAGATTTATAGTGGTGATGAACATGTTAAGATTGCTAAAGAAGAGAGTCTAAGAGGGAATTTTGATGACATGCAGATGGCTGGAGGTGAGAATATCTAGCAGTTTGGTCAAAGGATAAAGGAGATAGTCAATGAATTAAGAGTGTAGAAGGTAAAGTGGAAGATGCCACAGTGATCAATAAGGTACCGAGAACCCTGCTACTAGTCTATGCTATTCGAGTTGCAGCTACTTAGAAGCTAAAGTCCATTGACAAAACTAAGGTAACTCTTGACTCCATCATTGGCAAGCTTACTACTTTTAAATTAAATGGTTCTGATGGTAGTGTACAGAAATCCGAGTCTGCATTTAGAGCTTCTATTTCTAACCCATCTGTGAGCAAAAGTACAGATGCTAGTCACAGTTATGAATCCAAATATAGTAGAGATGCTGATGATGAAGATAATTTAGTTGAGCTTGAAGCATTCTTGGCCAAGCAGTTGCCTAGAGGTACAGGTAAATATAGAGGTCAATTACCTTTGAAATGTTTTTGCATGCAACATGATTGGACACATAGCTTCTAACTGTCCTAATGGTGATAATGAGCACAAACGAGAGAAATTCAAGAAGTATAAGGGTAAAGGCAAAAGAGATTGGCTTATTGTTGTTGATGGTGGTATCACTAAATGAAGAATCTGATGGTGATGTTAATGAAGACATTGTGTTTGTAGCCATTAAAGAAGAGATATTAGACCATAAGGCATTAGTATCCATGATGGATAGCTATGATGATTGGATCATTGATAGTGGTTGTTCACATCACATGATCGGTGATTAGAGCAAATTTCTTTCTTTGATGGAATTTGATGGCGGAGTTGTAAGATTTGGTAATGACTCACCCTGCATGGTTAAAGGTAAGGGAACTATTTCTCTTAATGGAAAGAGTAGTGCAGATGATGTCTACTGGGTTGAAGGTCTAAAATAAAATATTTTGAGTGCGACACAAATCAATGACAAAGGATACCCATTGGAGTTTAAGAATGGTATGTTCAAAATCTATGATAGAAAAGGAGAACTGATTGCAACCGGGAAGAAAACTAAAGGTAACTTGTTTCACCTTAATCCTAGAGTCAACAAGTGTTTAATTGCCAAGATAGATGATAGTTGGATTTGGCATAGGATATTTTTTCATATAAACTTTGATAACATTGTTAAAGTAAGTAAGTCCAAGACAGTGAGAGGTTTGCCTCAGTTGGACAAATCGGTTAATGCTCTATGTAAAGAATGTCAGTTGGGAAAAATGGCATCCTCAACTTTCAAGAGAAAATCTTTTTCAGTGGAATATTTGTTAGATTTGGTTCATACAGATCTTTGTGGACCAATAAGGATAAAAAGTATTCAAGGTGACAAGTATTTTATGATCTTCACTGATGATTGCTCAAGGATGATGTTGTCACATTCTTGAAGGATAAGACTGAAGATTTTGGTAAGTTCAAGGCATTCAGGGCCTTATCTAAGAAGGAGATTGGTAAGAAGATAAAGTGTCTGAGGACACATCGAGGTGGTGAATTTACTTCTGAGGAATTCACTAGATATTGTGAAGAAAATGGTATCAAATGACAACTTGTTAATAGAAGGAGGTGTAGCAAAAACTTTCTGGAGAGAAGCTGTCAGCACCGTTTTGTACACTATGAACCGGATTTTGGTAAAAAGAGGTAAGGACAAGACTCCTTATGAATATTGGTATTGAAGATCACCTAATTTTAGTTATTTCAAAATATTGGGAAGCCAATATTTTATTAAGAGAACTTATTATATTAAAAAATTTGAAGCTAAAAGTGATGAAGCTATATTTCTTGGCTATTCCACCAAGAGTAAACCAGTTTGGAGAAAAAGGATGAAGATCCTTGCATTTTGTTTTTGGAACCAAAAACTATGAAATATGAAACTGGCAAAGCAAATACTGATGTACCAGTTCAACCAGAATAGATATATTCAAAAGAAGATGATGATAATGAAGAAGCTGAACTTGAAGATAATGATCATGTTATTTCAAGATATGTGAGACTGACTCACAATCTTGAACAGATTATTGGGGATAAGGATGCTGGAGTACTAACCAGAAGAAGAATCAGAGAGAATTATTGCATGATCTCCACTATTGAACCAAGAACTGCTAAGGAAGCATTTGGTGATGATCATTAGGTTAAAGCTATGGAGGAGGAATTAGATCAAATTTATAAGAACAACACATGGACCCTAGTACCCTGACTAGTAAATAAAAATGTGATAGGCACTAAGTGGGTATTCAGGAAAAAGTTGAATGAATATGGTGTTATAGTTCGCAACAAAGCTAGGTTGGTTTGCAAAGGTTATGCACAAGAGGAAGGAGAAGATTATGGAGAGAATTTTGCAGTAGTGGCAAGACTAGAAGGTGTGAGAACTTTACTTGCATTTGCAGCACACAAGAAATTCAAGGTGTTCCAGATGGATGTTAAGTCAACATTTTTGAATGGGATACTAGAAGAAGAAGTATACATTGAGCAGCTAGATAGTTACACTTTGACTGATGAGAAAGACATGGTATGGAGATTGCATAAGGCTTTATATGGATTAAAGAAGGCCTTGAGAGCATGGTATGAAAGGATTCATACACATATGATGAAGATAAGATTTTTGAGAATAGTTGATGATAGTAACATATATCTCAAATCAGAAGGAGATAAAATACTGGTCAGTGAAGTATTTGTAGATGATATCATATTTGGAGGTAATGATGACATGAGCAATAGTTTTGTAGATGAAATGAAAAATGAGTTTGAAATGTCTTTAGTGGGAGAAATAAAATTTTTCATAGGCTTGCAAATATAGCAAATGAAGAATGTTATTTTCATCACACAGTCTAAGTATGTAAAAGAGGTCTTGAAGATATTTGGCATGAGTGACTGTAAACCAGTTGGGACACCAATGGTTACAGGTTGTAAGTTGTCTAAGGAAGATGAATCCAGATCTGTTGATGAGAAGGAATACATGTCAATGATTGGAAATTGCACTATGTTGTTCACAACATAACTAACATAGCTCATGCAATTGGCATAGTTGCTAGATTCCAGAACAATCCTAAGGAAACACATCTGATAGCAACCAAGAGAATTTTTAGATATTTGAAAGGTATCATTGATTGTTGTCATAAATGCATGCTAGGTAGTGAAATAAATGCACTTTAGGATAATGTCAAAAATGTGTAGGCATGTCTGCATTGGTGCCAGGCGTGTCTATGTTGGCTAGGGGCGTCTGCATTTGTGCCAGGCGCGTCTATGAATTCAGCAGCGTCCTGTCAAATGCGAACGCGTCTATGTTGTTCAGGTGCATTTGTAAAATGTGGGCACGTCTGTGCAGGACAGGTGCATCTGTGTATTCCAGGCGCATCTGTGCAAAGAAGGCACGTTTGTGCAGTCTGTAAGCATGTTTATGTCATGAAGGCGCGTTTGTGTCTTCAAGGTCAAATCGACAGTTCTGTGATGAACATACGCTGGCGATTGGATAAGCTACTAAGAGGATACACTCAAGGGGGTCCCCTGGGAAAGACTAGGATAGCAGATAGGGCTAGGATTGACAATTCTGTGATAGAACATATGTTGCCAATTAGGAAACTACTCAAGAGGATACACTCAAGCAGAGGCCCTAGGATAGGATAGATTGAGCCACTTTGTGATGAACTTTGAGTACCAAGACATAGTACTTTGTGATTAATAGGGAGTACTAATATAAGAAACACTTTGTGATGAACAGGGAGTGCAAATATGAGCAGCACTTTGTGATGAACAAGGAGTGCAAAACACGTAGTACTTTGTGATGAATAGGGAGTACCACTAGGATAAATAGCAACACTTTGTGATGAACAATGAGTGTCACTAGGATAGAAGCAACACTTTGTGATGAATAATGAGTGTCACTAGGATAGAGTATCATAAGCACTTAGGATAAAGAGCAGCATTTTGTGATGAACAGCGAATGCCACTATGACTAACATGATTGTTTTACTTGACTGTAGGAGTATTTGCCTATGCTGGAGTCACGAGAGAGATTCCCGTCGACATAGAGATTAGAACCAGAGATGACATTCGAGGACCAAGCTGCTATTGAGGTTATGGGTTTGAGATGCATTCTGTATGTGCCTAAGTTTTAGGTGAACATGGGTTTGTTGACTGCGCTGGCTGAGAGATGGCACTCAGAGACTTGAACATTTCATTTGTCGATGGGTGAGATGATAGTCACCTTCTTGGATGTATACAGGATATTGAGGATACCGATCGATGGGGAGCTGATACCCTATGATCAAGATGGAGATAGGGAGGCCCTGAGATGAGTGCTTCAGGATCCAAGACTAGAGATGAGGGTACGACATGTGGCATAGGATACCATGACAGTGACAAGACTGGCACTACCAGCAGTGTTAGGAGGAGTGATCAGTTGGTTCCTGTGTCCAGATAGGGTGACACGAGGGTTGGCTGTAGGTTGGGGGAGCACCTTGGAGATGCTGGTTACATAGCACACCAGATATGCCTGGGGACCATGTGTATAGGCACACTTGTACTATGAGCTACATCAGTTTGTTTATCATGGATCCGTAGGATTGGGCTGCGGAGTTACATTGCTACAGGTGTGGGCATATGAGCACCTGCTAGTTATTTGACTGATACATTTCAGGGGCAGGGGTCATGGACGCAGCTTTGTGCATTTGTATGATATGATTACCTCACAACCACGGATTGGCAGGTTGGAGCATTGGCATCGAGTCCTAGATGAGATTTACACTGTGATATGGAGGTCATACTATGAGTGCAAGCAGTGGGAGGAGGACGTACTAGATCTACCTTATACCTTCTGGAGCAGATATTTGATTGGGTAAATGCCCTATGTATTGGAGAGATAATTGATTGACAAGGTGTGCAGGCAGTTTGGCCATATTCAACGGATGCCAAGGGGTTCCGGGATGTATGCTCAGACAGTCAGGGATTAGGCGCACTTTGGGCCATTGTTGTCATATGATCAGGCCATGATGTAGCTAGTTGAGATGGTGTCGATGCCATGGGACATGTGGCCAGAGATTGAGGGTGCAGGTATGGATGCAGAGTACACGGCATATTGGTCTGAGCATCCCTTTCCATGACTGACAAACCCATTGGATCCTCTAGATGGAGATGTTGGTGGGGATGGGGATGATGATGGAGATGGTGGGGGGAGAGGCCGATGGAGGAGGCGGGGTGCACTTGGAGAGAGGAGGATGGCTCCACGGAGAGAGGGTGGGGAGGAGAGATAGGCTCGGGTGGTGAGGGGTCACGGTGGATTGCCACTACAGGTGCCAGTAGCACAGGGTCCTAGATAGGTGCAGGGACAGGGACAAAGGCAGGTATAGGCAGAGCCATAGGTACAGGCATAGGGGGAACCACAGGCAGAGCCATAGGAAAAGGCACAGGGGGCCAAGGAGGAGGAGGATGAACTGCTTGAACTGAGGGAGATCTACCAGGGATAGGCAGATGAGATTCGGGACCTGGAGAGGGAGATAGCCAGGCTCAGGAGGTGACTAAGGGACACAGAGCATGAGCAGGATTAGGCTATCTAGCACTATACTGAGGCTAAGACAACACTAAGGGCTAGGAGGCAAGCAATAGAGGACATGGGGGCTGGATATGTTTATGTTCTATGGGCAGGGGAGGAGATAGGTTACTAGCGAGACCTATACTATGGGGCAGTGCCACCAGAGCAGCAGGCGAGGAGCTTCCACAGACCATCACGGACAGCAACGACTACGGGAGGGAGTCAGAGGAGATAGGCGTCCAACGGTGGGGTTATGGGTCCTCCACCACCACCAGATAGAGGGGATAGGAGAGATGATCCTAGGGCACATCCTTCTAGGGCTCAGACTTCGTCGAGGCCAGGTGGCTCCGAGGGAGGGAGTTCATCATAACCATAGAGGGCTCCCTATGTATCAGTTTTGTACCATTTTGTATGAGGATGTAGACACCTTCGGGTGATTTTGTAGCCATATGTATTTTGATATCATTGTATCATGACACTTATGATTATATATACGAGATGATTCATTTTTATGACAGCTATATGCATGTGTACCTATGTGATGAGATGTTTCTATGTGATGCTTAAGATATGGATGCAAATATGTATATGATGAAATGCAATATTTTTGTTTTTTTATGTTTTATATGTTATGCCAATGTGTATGTGAATGTATGAAATATAGATGAATATGATAATGCAAATGATGAAATGCATGAGTAAAATGTAGAATGTGCTAACATGTGTTATGTGCAGGATGTGATGCAATTGTGATATCTATATGTATGTATGAAATGCTTATATGTGGTAATGCAGGTGCAACTACATGAAATGCAAATATTTTTGGCGTGTCATTATACTCAGTCATGTGATAGCGGGCTACACAGAATAAAGAAGGACTATGGAGATCAATCAAGAAAGGGGGATGGAAGATAGAAGATATGAAAGTGAAAAGAGCTTCTTGTACATTATCATCATTGAGCTTTATTATGGCAAGTAGGTTATGACAATTGAGGCATATGTTCGACCCAGAAAGTCATTGTACCTGTTTGCATGGAGATAAGATAGTTGCAAACAAGGAATGCCCTAGTTCACACTAGACTCACAGTGTCCTCATATCCTTGGACAAGTCATAGCATTACTAAGAGACAATCCATAGACATCAAATAAAATAGGTGACGATACCCCATCCTCGCCTTTCTAGTCAAAGACTTCCTGGAGATAGAATCTCTAGTCAAAGACATCCTGGAAAAGCTAAAAGACATCTCACTAGAAAGATAAAATCAAAAGAAAACAAAGACTCGACACCAACATCCACTATAGTCCTAAAGTTTAGTGTCTCTTGTCACTTGTATAAGTCTAGTTTGAACAATGTTTACTTTCACAAAAAGGATAGATAGCACTGAACCATAATGTTGTCTGATTCTATTGAAAGATTTGATTTGTTGAAGCCCATTGTTGCTGTTGTGCCTCATCTGGAACTGACTGAATCCATGCAACTGATTCTTTATTGCGAAGAAGACAAAACTTTATTGTAGATTGGTGATGCAAATGTTGCTTTATTGTGGATTGTGTGTGGATAGACTGAAGAAAATTGGAAGAAACTGTACTCCTCAGAACAGGCGATTCTCTCAGTTCCACACCCATTACTAGACGTAGGATTTTCCTTAGCCACAGATAGGAGTTGATTTATTATCGATTGAAACGAGCGAAAAGGAATGTTTATTATGAATGGCTAACCAATCTTGGATAGATCAATAACAAGCCATGATGGGAGTGGGTAAGTTTATTATGAATGAATAGGATGTGAGTGTGTGCAAAGTGAAAGGATGAGATGGAATCCTGAAGGAGGGAGGAGCAGTGTCTCTATGCATGGCGCTGGTGACCTAGTTTTCACCATGGTACTTGCCTAGGGCGCCACCGAAGTGGTTTTCACTGTTGGATGAAATGCTTTTCTTTGATTTGATTTGATTTGATTTTTTGTGTCACAAGGCACCTGTTTCCCAGGTTTTCACCAAGTAACGATTTTGTATTTTTTATGATTTTTTTGTATTTTTGATATTTTTGATTTTTTTTGTATTTTTGAATTAGGATACTCTGAAGAGCTATGTGTAAAACCTATGAAGGTGCATGATGTTGATAGGATCCTCCAAAGGTTCACCCTCTATGGTTGAGAGTTGATATGCACTAGATCCATATGCTTATGTGATGATGTAAGGACCAAGCCAGTTTGGTTCAAACTTTCCCTTCTTCTCTCTGTCTTGCTGAGTTTTAGGATTTTCTTTGAGAACCAAGTCACCTACCTCAAATATGCAAGGCTTGACTTTATGATTGTAGCTGTGACTCATTCGTTGTTGATAAGCCTTGACATGATTAAAAGAATTTTGTCTTCATTCATCCAATAGTTCAAGTTCTTGTAAGCGAGAGACCCTGTAGTCTTCATCATTGATAATGTTCTGCAAAGAGACTCGTAAAGAGGGTAACTCGACCTCAAGAGGAAAGATAGATTCAGTGCCATAGACAAGTGAATAGGGTGTAGCTCCTGTAGGTGTGCAGATGCTTGTGCGGTAAGCCCAAAGTGTAGGATTAAGTTGGATATGCCAATTATGGCCAGCGTCATCGACTATCTTTTTTAGAATTTTAAGGATTGTTTTATTAGACACCTCAGCTTGACCATTACCTTGGGGGTAATATGGTGTGGATAAACGATGGGTAATATGAAAGCGGTCACAGAGTTCACGAACATCTTGATTTTTGAAGGGACACCCATTATCAGTGATGATGGAAACAGGAATACCATATCGACAAATGATATAGTTGAGAATGAAGGTAGCAATTTGTTATCCAGTGACTTGTGTGAGAGGCATGGCTTCGATCCATTTTGTGAAATACTCCATGGTAGTGATTATGAATTTATGACCGTTGAAAGATGGAGGGTGAATCTTGCCTATGAGATCAAGTCCCCACTGACAAAAGGGCCAAGGAGTCGCAATTGGTTGAAGTTCTTGTGCTGGCGCATGGATGAGGTCTCCATGAAGTTGACACTACTTACATTTCTTGACAAACTAATATGAATCTTTTTCCATATTGGGCCAGTAATATCCAGTCCTGATGAGTTTCTTGGCTAAGGTAGGACCACTAGAATGTGGACCACATATCCCTTCATGTACTTCACATAACGCAATTTGAGCTTCATCGATTTCTAAACATCTAAGAAGAGTGCCATCTAGACCTCGACGATATAGGATATCGGCTAAAATGACGTATCGAGAAGATTGGCGAATGAAAGTGCAATGTTGGTTATTGGATAGAGTAGGAGGTAGGGTATTGTCATGAAGGTATGAGAAAATGGAACCGTATAACTGGGACTCAGGACCAACAACACATATCATCTCAGTAGGAGTGATTTCGTATGAGGGAACCAAAAGGTTATCCACCAAGAACTCATAGCGGGTCTCATTTGGTGGTAGATCAATTAGTGAAGCAATTGTAGCCATGGCATTCGCAACTCTATTCTGCTCTCTTGGTATCTGCTCAAAGTCTATTTTCATGAATTGTTGTTTCAAGTCATCCACCATTCTTTTGTAAGGCATTAATTTATCATCCTTTTTTTGGTAGTCATTAGTTGCCTGACGAATCACAATTTGAGAATCCCCAAAAACATGAAGTTCCTGGATCTTCCACTGAATTGCAATCTGTAATCCAGTTGTTAATGCCTCATATTCTGCTATGTTATTAGTGTAGGGAAATGATAATTGATATGATTTTGGTATAGAATCCCCTTGATGAGTTATGAAGAGGATACCATCTCCTGCCCCATGCTGTGTGTATGAGTCGTCAAAGTATAGTTGCCAAGGCTTTGCATGTGACATTGTTAAAATAGATTCATCTGGAAATTCTGAAATTAGAGGAACATCATCTATCATGGGAGCATCTGCTAATTGATCTGCGATAGCTTGTCCTTTTATTGCTTTTCTATCCACATACTCGATGTTGAATTCACTCAGGATCATCACCCATTTGGCTAGTCACCTAGTAAGTGTTGCTTTATTGAGAAGGTATTCCAATGGATCAATCCTTGCCACCAACTTAGTCTTATGAGCTAGCATGTAATGTCATAATTTCTTTGAGGCAAAGACCACAGCGAGACATGCACGCTCAATTGGTGTGTAGTTTAGCTCATATCCCACCAATGTGTGATTGATATAGTATACTACCTTTTCTTTGCCCTCAGCAACTTGTTGTGCTAAGAGTGCCCCCAGTGTTGTTGAAGTAGCTAATATGTATAGTAATAGAGGTTGGTTCGGAACTGGTCGCATCAAAACTAGTGGATTCAGAAGATAATCTTTGAGTATCTAGAAAGCCTGTTGATAGTTATCATCCCATTTGAATTTGATGTTTTTATGTAGCAAGTGCTGAAAGGGATTACACTTATCTGCAAGGTGTGCTATGAATCTTCGTATGGACTAGAGTCTCCCTTGCAAAGATCAAAGCTGACTGATATTTCATGGTGGTTGCATCTCTAGGATGGCCTTGACTTTTGCTGGATCGGCTTCAATTCCTCTTCTTGATACAATGAATCCCAGGAGCTTCTCAGAGGTTACTCCAAAGACACATTTCTTGGGGTTTAATCCTACTTTATACTTTTCCAACCGATCAAAGATGACTGAAAGTATGTCCAAATGTGTATCTCTGTCTATTGATTTACCCAAGAGGTTATCAACATAATCTTCCACAGTTACATGCATGAGATCATGAAAGATAGTAGTCATGGCTCTTTGATATGTAGTGCCTGCATTTTTTAGCCCAAAGGGCATGACATTCCAACAAAAAGTTCCCCAAGGACAAGTGAATGTTGTTTTGTGCTGATCCTCGGATGTGATTTTTATTTGATTGTAACCAGAGAATCTATCCATCAAAGATAACATTGCATGACCTGCTGTGAGATCGACAATCAAGTCAATATTCGGTAATGGAAAATCATCCTTAGGACAAGCTTTGTTGATGTCTCTGAAATCTTTACATATTCTAATACTACAATCTAGTTTACTGACAGGCACTAAGTTGGAGATCCATTCAAGATAATCAATTGGGTGTATGAATCCGACATCCAATAATTTCTCAAGCTCTGCTTTGACTAATAATGCGACTTGTGGATGCATCTTTCTTAATTTCTGTTTCACTGGTTTTGCCCTGGGTTTAACTATCAAATGGTGCATTACCGAATCCGGATCCAATCCAGGCATATCAGCGTATGACCATGCAAAGTTGATTTGTCGTTCTGTGAATAAACTTATGAATTTTGACCTTTCTGACTTTGTCAAAGATTGAGCCAGGAATATGTTGTGTGGAACCTCTTCTGTGCCAATGTTTGTTTTGATAGTCTCCTCTACCAACATGGATGACTTTTCCCCATATGATGTTGGGAGAATGTCGAGCCTTCCATCTTCGGGTGCCCCAGAGAGGTTTTCTCCCTCAGATACGTCCTTTCTTTTTACTTTTTTGGGGTCAGACGGTGCCACAGTGTGGTTTTCACCATAAGACCCTTGATTTGTTTTTATTTTTATATTTTTGCGACTGGAAGGCCCGACACCCTCACCGAAATATGCTATGCTATTGAGTTTTATAGTGTATCCCGCTTTATGGTCCCCAGGGGGAAGATCATCTCGTATGCCAAGATAGTCAATAAAAGATTCATCATTTTGGAATGTGTCAAACTGTGCAGGTCCTTCATGGTCCTAGTCAATAAGTTGGTGGTGAACAAGGGGAAGGCCTTTGATGTCTTCAAAGTTAGCGGGACTAAGAGTGAAGATGTGGTTATATTCAGGTATGTCGAGGTAGTTATCAAGGTCATCGTTGGCACTCTCTTCATCAGTCTCAATCGTGAACAAATCCAAATTATCATCACTAGTAGCGCATTCTAGGACATGTGTTCTCATTCTATGTGATTTCAACCTAGGACCTAGAGGCAAGGACTGTATGGGATCCTTCGGGGTTGTTTCTTGACCAACTTTGAAATTTTCATAAAATTCCTCTTCTTCTGTGGGTTCATCTAGCTCTTTGAATATCTCGGTGAGTTCATAGTCACTGGAGGATTTGTTTGAACCCCATTCCCATTCATTGGAGTCTGTGGAATAATGATTTTCTTGTTGAATTTTGGTAGCTTCGATTTGTAATGCTTCTTTTTTCCTTTGAGTGTGGACCTTGGAAGTCATGAAACCAAGTCCCTTCGAGCGTTCCTTTTTGAATGTCAATTCAGGTTGTAAAGGCTCAATAATGCCTTCCTTTCTTAACCCAAGAGGGCTTTTGCCATCATACCCAAATTTTTGTAGAATCTTGAACCCTTTACCATACTTCTCACATGGTATACTGATGTGATCTTGTGTGTCATTTTCAAGGTCTTTGTAAAGTATTTTGTATAAGTCTTCCTCTTCCAGTTCACCCCATCTTTGAAAGATAGTAGGGTCCCATTTGAGTATAATGATAGATACCTGCTTATTAGGGGGTGGTCTTCCATATTCTTTTGGTGAACTCATGACTTGTTGTAAGTACATGGTCTAATTCAAAGTGTATTCACCCATGCCCTTGTCCTAGAATTTGCCTTTAAGCTCACCTTGTTTTGATGTCGAAGGTTTTATTGACTCAGGATCAATGTATGTAGAAGAAGGAACAACTTCACGATTACTAGGAATGATGGTCTTAGTTTTTGGTCTCAAGTTGTTGCAGTATATGAATGGATTAGGATCTCCATTAACTATTATTTCAACTCCATTGTGAGGGAACTTAATGCATTGGTGGTGTGTAGATGGGGCTACCCTCATTTCATGAATCCAAGGACGTCCTAGTAATATGTTGTATGTGAGATCTAGGTCTAGGACTTGACAAACCACATCTTTTGTAAATGGCCCAACTCTAAGAGGCAAGGTGACTGTGCCTTTGGATGAATGCTCTTCATCATCATATGCCTTGATGGTAATTTTGTTTGTAGAATTCACAACTTTATCAGAATATCCCAATTGTTTAATAGTGTTCAATGTACAAATGTTCAGACTTGCTCCTCCATCTATTAGGACTCGTTTTATTCGATGTTTGTGTATGAAGGCTTCAATGTGCAAAGGTGCATTATGTGGCTGACTTACAGAGGCGACATCAACTTCTGTGAATGTAAGGGAGTGTGGAATGGAAAGGTATCCCACCATGGCTTGAAACTGGTCCACGTTCAGATTAGTAGGGATGGAAGTGTCTCTCAAATTTTTATCCAGAATGGCTTTATGTGTGGGGGATATGCATAGGAGCTCAAGGATGGAGATGAATGTGGGTGTCTTCCCTAACTGTTCTACAAGGTCATACTCAGGCTTGGTTGATGAGGAAGCGGTGTTTTTGGCTAGAGCACCTTGCAAAGTGAATTTACCTCGATGGGTTGTAACATGACATTCAAAGGTATGTTCAGAGGAAGATCCAATTCCTTTTAGGACAATTTTGGGTCATTGGGTAGAATTCTCAGGCATTTTGTCCTTGATAATAATGGTAGATACATAATTATCCATTGAAATGTGATTGATAGTTGAATCATAATTATAGGATGCTCTTGTATAGTTGGTTTGGTCATCTATGGCTACAACTTTCCACTTGTCATGCTTTGGGAATGGTTCCTTAAACATCTCATGTTCTTGATTGGATGAGTGTCCTTCAATATTAATGTCACCTCTATCAATGAGATCTTGTATGATGTTCTTCAGTCAATGACAATTTCCTATCTTATGGCCCTTACTCTTGTGAAATTCGTAATACTCATCATCATTCCACCAATTTGGTTTGACCTTTGGCTCATATGGAGGAAAATCTGGAATTGTGATTACCTTGTTTGCCACTAGCTTCTTGAAAATTGATTCAAGTGGTTCTCCTAATGGGGTGTACTTCCTTCGTGATTTGGAAGTTGTTTGAGTATTCACTTAATTGTTTGTAGAGATTGATCCAGAAAAAATGATTTTGGGTCGTACTGTATTGGCATCAACAACACCATCATTGACTGTGTTCTTGTTTTTATTCCAAAATCTTGGCTTATCTTTTCCTTTAAAGTCATCTTTATTTTCCTTGAATATCTTAATGACTCCTTGTTTGATTAGGACCTTTTCTGTCACTAAGCCTTTTCCAATGACATCCTTAAAAGTAGACAAACAAGCTTTTCTTAGGTCATAGCCAATGTCTTTATTAACATTCTAGGTGAACATTTCTACCATTTGTTTTTGTGGAATTTCACAAGAGCATCTGCTGGCTAGATTCCTCCATCTTTGTAAAAATGATGAAAAAGATTCTCCATCCTTTTGTTTGGTGTTGCACAAAGTAGTCACCGATATGTCTGTCTCTATGTTGTAGGAGAAATGTTGGATAAGTGCCTCTGCTAAGTCACCCCATGACTTAATTCTAGGTGGGAGTTGGGAGAACCATTCCATAGCTTGATCACCTAAGCTTTGTGGGAATAATCTCATCAAATATGTCTCTTCTGCTACTACCTCAATGCAAGCTGTGAAAAATTGTCTTATATGTGCCTTAGGATCTCCTTTTCCTCTATAGTTATCAAACTTAGGCATCACAAAGTGTGTAGGAAAAGGAAGCATTGAAATGCTCTTGTCAAATAGATAAGGACATATGTCTCTCATTGTGTATGTTGGCTTCAGTGTATTTATGTCCTCCATTTTCTTTTGTAAGTCCTTGATTTTCTGTTCCAAATTTCTCTTAGGTGGAGACCGACTTCTTGGACCATACCCCATGCTTGAGGCACCAATTGGAGGAGGAGCATGTTGCATACATGGATGATATTGATCATACACATGTTCATATGGAGGAGGTCTATAATGATGTTGCATATGCATATAAGGACCACTTGGTCTAGAGTCATGATGAGAAATGGAATATCTGCTTTGTCCATGTATACCATACTCTATAGGAATGTTGTGAGTTTGTTCTAGTGTGTTGCCCCCAAATTTGATGTGGGGTTTCCTTGTGTCCAAATTTTGAGCATGTCTTTGAATATCCAATTTCTTTGGTGGTTTATCCTTAGCATTGGTATGTGATTGAGCATATTTTTCTGCATAAGACCTCCATAATGGTCTGCAAAGGTGAGTATCATATGCTTGACCATGTGTGTATGGGACCTCTGGTTTTTGAAACATAGATGATTGTGATTCAGGCACCATATGTGGTCCTCTATTGCCTCCACTATTAGGCCTCCTTTGATCCATGTTGGAGTGAGATTGTTGCAAAGGTTGATTTTCCATTATTTGAGACATGTCAAAATCATGAGAGATCTTGGCTCCACTTTGTGCCATCACTTGTAAAAGGTATTTTCTATCCCTCCTCATTATTTCCTCAACCAGCCGATTGAAATGGGGATTCATAATGGTGTCTTCCACTTCTGCTGAATGTAAGGAAAAGTTGTCCATATTGTCATTGTGTGTATCATTGATGTTTGTAGTGTCCATGTTCTCAACATTTGGAATGTTTCTATAGGCATCCATGTCAGGTAATGTAGTATGATCAGAATTGAAAAAGATATCATTGTCATACTCATAAGAACTCATGTTTGCGGACTTTTCAGCCTCTTTAGCTTCTCTCCTAGATTTTTGTAAACGGGTTTCAACCATCAACTAGGTATTGACCAAGATGTGTGAGACTAGATGAAAAATGGAAAGAGTATGGAAGACCAAGAGTTGGATGGAATGTAAATGAATCTGAAGTTTACTTGCAATGTCTAAAGTGTAAGACCAAGTATGTATGTAGTAGAGTAGGTGTGACTTCCAAAGAGAGGATAGTTTCTCTTGATGAGGTAAGTTGACCTTGACTCTAAGTAAGACCAAATGAGACCCAAAGGTGATAGACCTTGATAAGGGACCACTTAGCAAAGTGTTGTTGTATGTAGTGTGTTGACAAAGTAAGATGAGGACAAGCAAGTGGCCTTTTGACTCAAGTTTAGACAAATGTGAATGTAATGTAAGGTGTAAAGCAATGATGGACTTTGTGAGACCCAAAGACAGGTTGAATGCTAGATGAAAACCTGAAGAGATAGCCTAGGAAGCTCAATAAGTTTGAAACTGACTGTTCTTATTTGCTGAATTATGAAAGTTTTCAATCCTGAACACAGACGTGCTTGTATACTTCACAGACACGCTTAAAGGACACAGACACTATTATGTCAGACGTAGACGTGCTTAAATGACATAGATGTGGTTCTGTCAGACACAGATGCATTTCTAAGATGTTGCAATGTTTCTCAAAAGACACATACACATTTCTGCCCTTCACAGATGCATTTAGATGACATAGACGCAAGTCTGTCAAACACAGATGTGTTTCTGCAAAATTTGTGCAATTTTTCCAATCTGTGAAGTGCTTATTGTGACCAAATCTGAATGTTTGACTGTTTTTCATGAAAAGAGGACACAATGTTGATGAGGACTCAATGTTTGCAAGTGTTTAGACTCAAATGACTCAAAGACAAGTGTGTTGTTTGATGTAAAATTGTTTTGCATACACTTGAAGACACAAAACACACAATGTTTTACTATTTGGTCTTGAATGTTTGAATGTTCAAAATAAGTCAAGCACAATTCTTATGGCTGGCCAAGACAATAGTTGTTGATCCCACATGGAGTTTCCCCCGAGGCTACGCTATTCATAGTGGATACTTAGATTCTTGACCCCACTGGCTCCACCCTCGACACTCACTTCTCGGGGCAGCCAAGCATCAGTCCCCACAAAAACTCCTCATGGTGAACTTTGTATCTCTACTAAGAACCATATGTGTGTGGGCCACTACCAGAGGTCCGACCTCCTACCCCAACAACTAGAAGGATTTTGGCTTCTAAAACAAAAAGGTGCTAGTAAGGGCATCCACTCGTGTGGCCATACATGTGACACTTTGAGCTCTGTAAATACAGAAGGCTCCCAGCTGGTAGGGGTTATGCCCTACAAATGGTCAAATCAAATGGGTTTATGGGGAGACATAGTGTTGGGATGAACTAATCAGCACATGTTATCCATAGTTTTCACCATGAATATAGTTATTTATAGTGGTTTGGAAGAAGATGGCTTTTCTTTTTCTACCACTTGGGTCGTTCTCTCCTCACTAGTAGTCCTAATGACCACATGGGGAGACAGGCCCTCTAAAGATTAAACAAAAAGAGCCTATTGCTCAAGACACAAAAGGCAATGGTTCAATTTTAGTGCACCAATTGAAGTGTTTGCTAGTCTATGAAAACAAGGCACACAATAACAAAAAATCCAAAAAACCTTGTCAAGAACTTGCAACAAAGATTTATTAGTAGTTTGGATTGTTTGAAATAATCACCCCTTCCTACAAGCACACAAGTTAGGTAAATTTTAGATCCCAAAAGACTTTGTGAAATAGGGGCCCTCAACAAAACGATTTTTCTTCCAAGACAAGCTGTACCACTTTTGTTAGCTAGATCTGAAAAGGTTAGCTCAAAATAAACCAAATCTGAAATCTGAATGACGAAAATCTAAATCAATGAAACAAAAAATGCAAAAACTGAATACAAACGCAGTTGTCACAGACACAGACACTACCAGAACACACAGACGCGCCTAGAACTGACACAGACGCAACTCCCGAACGTAGATGCACCTGAAGACCTCACAGACATGACTATGGAATACAAATGCGTTTCTGGAAATTTTTTTAAAAATAAATATTGTTGAATACGCAAACGTAGTTCCAGATGTCACAAACGCGGCAAAAAATAAAAAAAGTGATCCGAAAGTGTGCTGATGCAAAATATTAAAATGTTGTTGGAAATGTCAGATCTGCAACTTCAAAACACAAAATCTGCAACAAAAGATGTTAAATGCAAAAGGGACAAGAGTCCCATCGGGCGTGCCAAAATGTATATGGTGAAAATGGATAACAACAATGTTGAAAGACTAAATGAATTCAACCACAAAAACCCTAGCCTAACAACAACAAAGATCCACCATAACATATGAAGATTACCTAAAACAATGCAAATCAAATGAAATCACAAAGATTATACCATCACATGTCCAATAGGGTTTTGATCTCCATTCTTCCTATCTCCATTGATCTTACTTCATATATTTGCTCTCAGATTTTATGTGTGCACTAGAGCTCAACAAAGACCGGAAATGTGGTTGCAAGTAGGATCGCATATGAAAGTGCAAAGCATAGTGTAGTCAATTGATCAAGTCTTCAGGATGCATAGTTAGAGTTTGATAATGAAGGAAGCATCTCTTTATATAGAAGACACTATATGAAATGAAGGGATAAGATTGAGAGGTGTAAAAGAGGTCGGCTATGATTAGAGGGTAGGTAGAGAAAATAATAAAACAATGAAAGGGGTAGGTAGTGTATGAATTAAGAGATGAATGACATGTGTCATAGGTAGAAAAGGCTAATGAATTAAGTAAATAAATAAAGATTTATTTAATTAATAGAAAAAGTGGGATCAATTAAATAAATAAGATATTTATTTAATTTAGGAAAATGATAATTTAAATAAATAAATGTATTTATTTAAATGAGAAATAAGGCTAGAAGAGGATAAATGAATTAATTAAATAAATAAGATATTTATTTAATTTAGGAAAATGATAATTTAAATAAATAAATGTATTTATTTAAATGAGAAATAAGGCTAGAAGAGGATAAATGAATTAATTAAATAAATAAAGATTTATTTAATTAATAGAAGAATTAGGCTTAAATAATTAAATAAATAAAAATATTTATTTAATTAGACATGACAATTTTAGGTGTCTATAGTAACCGGTAGGAAGAATTTTTGGAGTGAACCAATATTTCTATATATTGGAGAGTTGAATCAGTAACCGGTAAACCCTACCTGTTGTTTTTTGATAAACCCTAACCAATATAGTTTGGTGAATTGGTTATATTAGTTTATGATCTGATGATGAGCGACAATGATTATGACATGTATGATTATTGTATGAAGACAATTTCAAGTGATTTTGGCGAACTGTTGTAATGGTTTTTGTCTAGGCAATGAGTAAATGTATTATATATAATGCAAAGCTCATGATGAGTTACTAAGTTAGATGAAACAGTGATCAAGGAGCGATCAAGGTTTTCTTGATTGATGTGCAAAGACTGCTATATAATCTAATGGTCATACTTGAACCGACTTGTTTGTAATCTATGTGAGAATTAGTTTTTTGTTGTGTTACCAACCTAATTGATTTGTTTATAAGGTCGATGAAGTTGTTTAGTTTAATGAGTTGGCAAAGAGTTGGAAAAGATCAGTTGAGTCTGTGGTTGCCGAACCAGATGATGTATCTGTAGTTTGAGTAAAGGAAGATAGGAGCATGAAATGGATCTGATGAAGAAAGTGTAGTGTTTTCAGACAGATCAGCAAACTCCCGTTGTCCTCTAACAATTATAGCAGAATTGAAATCCCCCAACTGGGTAAGATCTAACAAGCTTGGTACTATTCAAATCCTTGAACAAGGTGATCCATTACCTTGGATTTTCAAATCCTCTACTGAGGTTACTCCTTACAGGGTATTGCTTCTAACAAGGAAATGTAGTCAATCCCTTAATCGGGTGGTTCCTAACATGAATAGCTCTTAATAGGACTTTCGTAAAGCTTTAACAGGCTAGGCTCCTAACAGGGCAAACTTCAAAAGAGTTCAGATAGTTATCTTGTGACTCTTATCCCACTGTGGTTTTTCCCATTTGGATTTCCATGTCAAAAATATTTGTGTCAAGTGGTAAATGTTTTTGTGGTTATGTTCTTATGGTTGATTTACTTAACTAATTAACTACTTAACTACTTAACTACTTTGATAAGTTATGATAACCGGAAGCATTGAGAAATGAAGTCTGTTGACATATGAAAAAGTATTTGGATGTTTATGAGTTTTAAGTTGTTTACTGTTAATTTGTTGTAACAGTCAACCAGTTTATCTTATGAGTTTTTATCTTGATAGTGGTATTATATTGATAGTTCTAAGTTTACTTTGAGAGATTGATTTTTGAGATTGGTTAAGTTTGTATTTATTTTTTTATCTGTTGATTCACCCCCCCCTCTGTATAGTTGATCGGATACTTATTCTTTCATCATACCATCATGATTAAGTAAAGTGTGGGGATGAGGTCCCTCATTTGTGGCCTTATCTTTTCGTAGCTCTGTGTCAAAATAATTACACATGGATTTAGAGGGCATGTCATGCTAGTGTCATTGATTACGTGAAAAGGTTTTCTAGACATAATTTAAAAAAGATAAAAAATTAAACTCACTATATGAATTTAATAAATTTTAATAAAAGTTTTGGAAAAGCATCATACTAAGGAGAAAAAAATATCCCACTAGAAAAGTAAAAATTTACATGAACACCCTCCCATTAGAGTGGCTTAGGTGGGTGAAATAATGATGGTGGGTCTCAAAAAGTGAATCCCTATAAAGTATCCATGTACATAGAAAAAATCCATATGAAAGAGAACCCCCCACAATTTAGAAGTACACCTCCCCCCATGAATGGAGAGATAAAAGAAGTGGAAGGATAAAGAAGTCCCCCATAATGTGTAGTCCATGGTAGATTATCTAAACAAAATGTAGAAGCATTGAATACTATTGTAGCATTTCCATTGATGTATCTTGTGTTGTTCTGGTGTTGTCATTGATGTCAAACCTTAGTGTAGTATTGTCATTGATGTCTCATGTGCATTTGTGTGTTAAGATGCTATAGTGAATTCCATGGTTGGATGTAAACACTCTATTTGGTATTGATGACTATTCTTAGTCTGTTGTGGTCTCATTTATAATATTTTATGATAATGATGATGTGTTAAATAGTAGTTATGGTATTGAAGTTCACGATTGGATGCCATGCCTTGTTTGTTGTTAGTATAGATGATATCATATTAAGAAGAGGATTATAATTTTTGTGATGTTGATGGTATTGTACATGTCACAAATTAGTTTTTCATATCTATTCTTTCTTCTAAGTGAGAAAAATGGTGCTACAAGGATGTTTTACACTCTATTGTATGGTGAAGTATGAAAATGTTGGAAATTGACTTTAAAACTATCTAGGAGAATGTTTTGCATTTATCTATACTTGAATATATACTCTTGTGGTTCGAGAGTCATCTTGTATGTGTTGTTGACATTGTCTTCCTATCTTTGTAGGTCTCTAGTGTTACCACTGATGTTTTAAATGGGAAAAGTAGTATGTTGGCAGTTTGGTTGCTTGTTAGGGATTTTCCAAAAGATGCTCTACATTTCGAGCCATATTTTTGTTTATTTTTATGCATCCTAGGAGATGTGCTTATATTATCTATGTAGTGTCTTAGTTTATATTTTAGGTGATGAAGTGTTCCACAAGTATGTTTTACAATACTCTATCTCATGATTGTACTTTTTAGCCTTTCAAGTATAAAGAAATTTGTGTCTCTTTAGTTGTGCCAAATTTTTTTGGTATGATAACATGAAAGAAGTGTATGGGAATGTTGTTAAATATTCATAAAATTTCTCTATGAGGTCCACAAGATAGTGGTTCATCCTTTTGAGCCCGCATTTTACCTAAAGTTTATTTTTAAGGGTGCTTTGTGGTTGTTCAAAAGACAAGACCTACTCTTTTACTTTTTTTATGCATTTGGCTACCACATCAACATTGCGGGTTCTGATTAGGGTTCTCTAGGAAATTCTATGTCTCAATATGATCCTCATTTTACAAATTCATTTGGAATTTATGTTTTCCAATCAGTCAGTAAAATGGTACATGTTTCATCTACATGTTAGCTTGTTGCTAACTTATGAAGACGTGTGCCAGTATATTTGTTGATGTTTAGAGCTGCATGGAAATATGTAATAAGTTTCTTTAGGTCCACTCATTCTCCTATTTTGGATCACTTTTATTACAATATATTTTTGAGGTTGACTTTTTGGAGTCATTACTAGTCTCGAGATTGTTTTGGCCAACCTAATTGGAAGTGTTTCCTTGTCTGTAGAGGATATAGATAGAAAACAAAATTAGTTGTGAGTGTGTGGATTATCTTAGATAAAAAGTGTAAATTAGTAAAAGTGAGTGGTGAAAGTCTTATAACTAAAACACTTACTAGTTGCTTGAGGCAATGAGTCAATAATAGCAACATTCTAAAGAAATTGTTGGAGGTTGTAAAATAAAATCTCTTTCATTATGATTTAATTTTCATGTATCCTTCTCTAAGATAGTGAATCTCTATAGCATGTCCTTGTATCTTACCCTAAAGTAGTGAAATTATTCGGTAGGTCCTAAAAGGATTAGTATTATTACTTAGGCATAGATCCTTAAAACAAATTGTAACCTTGTTTATATATATTGGGACTTAACTCTTATCATGGTTCTTCTCTTATTGGGTTTCCCATGTAAATATAGAGTCCTATTGTGAGTTGTTTTTTTACTTCTTTATCTTGTATTATTGTTGATTAGTTTAAGGGTTTGAATTTAAATTGCACAAAAAGGTTTAAGATTTGAAGATACAGATTCAACCCCCCTCTTAGTATTCGAGTGTGTTCAAAAATCAATAAAAAAACAAGTTCCTCAAAAGTATCTTAATCACTTGAGGAAGGTCAAAAATGGCACAAGATGCATCTCACAACACATTGAGATTTGATGGATCAAACTAAACATTTTAGAAAGCAAGAACGGAAGCATATCTATCCTCTTTAGGTTTTGGAGTTTAGAACTTAGGAAGGGATGGTTATACCACTCTTTCTACTTCTCCAACATATCTAGTTGAGGTTATGTTGTATGAAAATGATGGCAAATAAATAAATGCAATCTTGAGTAGTTTAGTAGATTCAAAACTTATGAAAGTGATGCACTACAATATTGCAAAGTGCAAATTTGAGAATTTGAGGATTTCAATAGATGAATATTTTTCTAGTTAAATTCTCTGAGTGGATTAAGTTGTAAATGGTATCAGAAGTATTGGCGGAGAGTCAAAAGAAGATGAGGTTGTGAAAAAGGTACTTGGAACTATCCCTCAATCGTATAGTCATTAGGTATCTAATATTGATGAAAGTAACAACTTAGATAAATATTCCATGGATCAATTATATGGTGCTCTTACTGCCTTTGAGATGAGAAAGTTTGACAAAGATGGTCTAAAGAATGAAGCAACATTCAAATTCAATATGAAGGTAGAAGATGTATAAGGTGATCAAATTGATGGATTTGGTGAAGTTGAAGCAAAGTTTTTGAGAAGATTGAAGAAGAAAATCAAAAAGCATAAAGGTAAGTTACCTTTCAAATGATCGAATTGTGGGAGATTGGTTATTCTGCCTCCAAATGTTCTTTTAGAGAATAAAAAAATAGCAATAAAAGAGAGAAGTTCAAAAGAAGTATTTATTCCAAGGAGAGTAGTTTTTCTTTGAAAAATGAGGATCATGATGATTTTCAAATGTCAAAACAATTTTCATGACCTTGAAATTTGGTGATAGAAAGGATTGTATTAGAAAATGTAAGAAGTATGGTATCTTGCAAGTTGACAAAAATAATAAAAATTCAATAATTGTATGAACTACCTTCCATGCAAATAAACGACATGAAACCATACCAAATCCCTTAGGAAGAGGTACAAGACAGTCATTAGTTAATAATTCCTTATTATCTTCAAATATCTCTTGAAGGTTGTATGGTTGATGAATGTTGATGATGATTTGATGATGAAAAATTTGTAGATCTCAAATTCTCCTAAAAGTATCATGTTCACTTCATAAGGACATCTCCCATTTGCACCCTCAATTGATAATGCTAGATTGATATCACAAATGATAAAAGAATTTCTTATATATGAGATTATAGGTTTAATTTGTTGAATAGCCATCCTAGATTTGTTATTTTATCCAATGAAGCTAGATTTGAATAGGATAGGACTATCTAATTATCCTCCCAAAATTTAGGATGAAAAGTGTGAGACTAAAATGAATTTATCAACTTGGTCTTGACAATTTGAACTCGAATTTTTAGGAATGTGAGATAAAAGGGTTATAATGCAAAAATTATGTTATGCAACAATATATAATATTTAGGTAAAGAAAACATGTCTTGATATTTAAAATATGGTAGGATCTATGATAAATTAGGATGATTAAAAGATAAAGGACACAACTAAAATTAAGAGCCCCTGATACTGTTGAGACAGAAAAAAAAAACTCACTTCACCCCTATCAATGAAGTTCTCACCAGTACCAACAATACCTTGGTTGATGTTATTAGTGTTGTTGTTAATGTCGGAGAGATTTCAGTAATTTGTAGAAAGGATGACTCTACTGTAAACAAAAGAATAGTAAAAATAAATGATATGTCAACTTCGACAATAGATGTTAACCTTTGGGGACAACCACGAGAACAACTAGGCAATGACTTGAAGAATATGCATGCATCTGTAACATTTTTCATCCTTGCTATTCAAAATGCAAGAATTGGTTATTTCAATGGAAAAGTTATTAATATTTCACCCTCAACAACTTTCAAAATTAACCCTCCCATTTCTGAAGCAGACCCTCTCTGTTTAAGAGGCCTTGTATATCAATGCCTTGATCCACACTCTTTGGCTGTGCATGACAAAAATAGCCAATATCAGAGAATGTCAATTGCATCCATCCTACAATGTCTTAGCGCTTTCCTAGAAACCATTGAGGCTACTATTACAGTTGTCTTGAGATTCATAAAGGAAGACCAGTTTTATTATACAGCTTGCCCATTACAGTTCAACGGTAAAGAATGTAAAAAAAAATGTACTAAAATAGTTGACAATTTGTGGCTTTGCCCTAGGTGTCAAACACAATTCCCTAAATGTAATTATAAATACCTCCTATAGATGAAATTACAAGATCAAATAGGCACTGTTTGGGCAAATGCATTTGATGAGGTTCGCACAAAACTCTTGGCTCTGTCTGTAAAGGAACTATACATGCTGCAATATGACTTGACAATAGAAAAAACACCTTGTAGCATACTTAATAAAGCTATGTTCAACCACTACAACTTTATATTTTTGTGTCTACTGAAACATACAACTCTGAGCATAGAATAAAAGTAACAATCAACAAACTACAAAGGCTCAATTTTGAACCTGAGTGCAACTATCTACTTGCAGAGATTGCCAAAATGGGTGCAACCGCATGACTCTATACTGCAGGGAAAAAATAAATAGGCTTCCCCTTTGACTAAGTACACTATATGAAGCTCATATTTTTGGAATTTACAAACAATTTGACAATATTTTGTTCCTCCAAACTTGATCGTAGTTGTTTCAAACATTGAACTGCTACATATAACCACATATTGCTATTGTGTTGTTTTGCATTTTGAGATGGTTTGCTCAAACCTTTAACTAATATCTATTTCTGCCAATGAAGGTTGGCCATTGTTCTGTCTTCTTTTGTTCACAACCTCTTTTTCTATGGATGCTTTTATTCTGACAATCCTCCACATCAAAAAACACTTTATGTGAATATTAATAACATTCCATTTTCGTACCCACATATACACACGACCTTTCTTGCTGTTTGCATATTTACAAAATTACATTTGGAATAGTACCTCAAGATGTCTACATTGTTTTAAGACTCTCTTTGAATACATATAAATGTGCATCTCCTTTTTATACTATTACAACTGCAATTCTGACTGTAGTTTTATTCATTTTTTTCGATTGTTACATAATAAAATTAAAGTTGAGGTTAGCACTGTACAAGTTTGTCCAAATATTTCTCTTTATATATATATGAATGTATTTGTCTGCCTGTATATCTATCTCATTCTATGTGTGCCTAAGTATATGTCCATATGTGTATACACAGATTAATATGTCTTCCCATATATATCTATCTACCTGTGCACATATGTAACTGGATATTATATCATTCTGCACATATATGTATGGATGTATCTATGTTTATATATATAAACACCCACAATTTTAAAGTTTCCACCCTATAATCTGTTCACTTTCTGTTTGCAAAAAAAATAAAATTACCAGTTTTCTTTGAAGATGATTCAAATAAATACACATAGGCTCATTTTCCAATAACTTACTTTTTCTTCTCTTCATATGCATGTGTAGTACAGTCCATTGTTATACCTAAATAAACATTATTCTTTCCAATTGTGGTTCATTCATATCCCTTGTTTAAAATTTCATTCAAACAACACTAGAAACATTTGACACCTTTATATTTCAGCATCTCTATACATAAACATATCTCCATAATTTTAATCACAAAGTGCATGTTTATGAATTTTCTTTTCTATTCAAACTGCAATTCTATGTACGTTTTCTTACCACCTCTTCCATATTTACATAGCAAAATTAAAGTTCAAATCATGGAAATGTTTCCGTCTTCGAATTAATCTTTATACATATACATTTATCTATTTACATACACACAAACATACATATATATATGCCTTTCTGTATATATGTGTCTGTATATACACATATGTAAGTATATACTACTTTGAACTACATATATGTATCTATTTATCTATTTATATAGGTATATGTAGGTATATGTGCATGTCTGTGTATGCATTTACATAGACACGCTCCTCTATCTATGTATGTCCATATCCACATATGTGGCTATATACTATTTTTAACTACATATATATCTATATACATAAATATGCTACAATCCCCTTCATGTTCAATCGACGGAGAAGGGTGGAGAACCATTAGAAGGGAATTGGGGTTCTATCGATTGAAGTGTCTTCACTGCCTTTCATGCTTTTTGAACAACATATTTCTGCTATAATACACATTTGTTATATTCTGCCTTGCCAGCATAGTTTGCAGGTCTTCTATATTGTAAATCTTTGTTAGATTATATGTTACCAGCATTGTTGATAGGACTTCTGAATGGAAGAGATCGTGATAGGATTAACTACCATTAATCCAGTTTCCCCATTATCTAAAATGCTTCCTACAATTACTATTTTTCCTTCGTCTTTGTTTTACTTGGTCAACCATAATGGTAAGTATTATTTTCATGCAGCTTTCATCTCACAAAGGCCTCTCTTTACTGGAATAAGTCTTCCAATAAAAGGTTCTTACATGAATTTCAGAGACTCAAATTCACCCCTCCAATTATGGTCCAACAAGTTTACCTTTGCAATGATTGTTCATGCACATTTACATTCTACTTGCATTCTTTCATCTATGTTCTGAAATTGCATCTATGTTATTTCACATTGGGTTAGAATTTAAAGCAACTTGTGAACTACAACTTTATTGCATTGTGATAGAATCTTGCCAAATAAAAAACAAGAATGGTTGCAAATTACTCAATTATAGATTTGTTATATTGTAATCAGTTCTTCGAAAATTAACTTCCCTATGAAATAGTGAATTATTAATTTAGTGCAAACATATAGGATTTTCAGAAAAAAAACCAGAAATTAAAAACATGGTTGTCCACATCTATGTTTTCTATCATCTGTTTTTAACTTATTAGTTCTAACAAGACCTCATGCCCTCCCATAAGTTGTTGGTATTCTTTGTGTGCCCGATAGATTTTATACTTCATATTTACATTTGCTTAAGGAATCAACGTCTAAGCTATGTGTTTTCACCAAAAAAAATATCCTTTTCTTGTTATTTAGCTTTGTTAATCTATATCTTAGATTAGTTACTCTTTTCAAACATTTGTTACTCTATATCCTTCTTTCCCACCCTTATGTGATTCTTTCTGTTTTTTTCTAATCACCCCATTCCATTGTTCACTAAGGTGTTGTCCATAATAATAGCCATGCTACCTCTATTCTACAATGTCCTTTGTTAAATTAATGTTGTTCCTTTATAATGGTTGTTCTCAAGACATGCCCATCAAATGGCATTAGATTGGCATTCTAAACTGCATATATGCTACCTTCTTGAAATAAATCTTTATACATATGCATATAACTCTTTGCATACACACACACACACACACATATATATGCATGTTAGTATATATACATATGTGTATATACATATACATATATATGTTAACATATTTATCAATCTACATATGAACATATGTAAGTATATACTATTATAAACAACATATATCTAACTATTTACCTATTTATCTATATATATATATCTATGTAGGAATATATGCATGTGTGTATGTGCATATACATATATATGCTCCTCTGTCTATTTATTTACATATGCACACATGTAACTATATATAATTTTGAACTACATGTATATCTATATACATAAATAAGTATGTACATGTTTCCTTACATTCATCTAATCAAGCACATTTATATGTACCCTTGGATAAATGCACTGCGCCATTTAAATGCACCCTTGCATACCATTTCTATACATATAAGTATGCAACCACACTTGTATACACCCTTGCACAAACGCACTTGACCAAGGTGCACCCCTTATCATTAGGCCATCCATAAAATAGAATTCCCTTCATCTTCAATCGACGGAGGAGGGTGGAGAACCATTGGAAGGGAATTGGGGTTCTACTGATTGAAGACTCTTCACTTCATTTCAGATTCTTGCATCGCAAATACACTTCCAACCAAATGTGTCGCACACTCAACAGCCCTCCACTTGTTTTTTGCCCTTTATTACTTGTCATTCTAACACACCACCATTCTTGTATTTCTCTCAGATCTCCAAAGAGCCTGCTACATAAATATCTGATTTCAAAAAAGCTAGAAAGAAAGAAAAAAATAGGCTTTACTATGCAAAACATAGAGAAGAAATTTCTATAAAGCGGCGATACAAACGCCTTAATCAAAACATGGATTCCAATACTTCACAGCCATTACCAAATCTGGTTGCAACCCAGTCTATAGGTATTCCCATACCTCAAATAATGTCAAGCTCATCTGCAACCCATCCTTCAGATGTGCTCCAGCCACATTCAGTTGTGCTCGCCCAATCATTCGCACAATATGAACAACCCTATAGGCAACCTTTGCCAATTGATCAGCAGACAAATGCAACTTTTATTGCTACAACAACACCAATCTCAAACCATTTCAGATCTTCTGAATTTACAAATGCATTGGCTTCTTTCCAAACAAGAATAGATAGCTTGTCAAATCTACACATATGTACAATCTACAAAGAAAAGTATGTTGGTATGCATGTTATATTAACTCAACCTGACGTCATTTGCTCAAGATGCTATAATGAAAAGGGTGTTCACCGATTCTCTATTGCAAACAATATGGATCCTGGCGAACAACCCATAGTTTTAAAACAACTTTCACAGGTAGAAGACATTCTTATAGCAAGGATTGCTCCTATTTTGCTAGTCAGCCATGCCAGGGGTGGTCAATACAAATATATTGGACACACCATTAATTTCCCACAAGACATTTCAGAAATAGCAACTACTTTGCCATGCAAATTCCAACATTTGGAGATTGTAATTATTTGAAGGAAAAATATTGAAGGCAAAAAATATGACTGTGATGTAAATAGATTCCATGTTATGGACACATTGAATTACAAAATTCAACATGACCACTACTATAGTGATGTTATCATTGATGTTGCAACTGTTGATTTATGGCCACAAACATCTATCGATATATCTGATTTTTTGCAGGCCCTTCCAAATTGAATTGATCTATAGCCTCCTTCCCTAACACAAGAGCCATTCTATAATGATGATGAAGTTGAATTATAGACCATATCATCGTTCATTCCAAATTTTCCATGTTCAACCCTTGAACTAGATGCCATTAAAACGATATTGAACCTAGAATAGGATGATTGAAATGTTGCAACTTGGCTTGAAATAAGTTGCTCACCCATTAATGAATACAACACTGAATACTTGTTCACTATGGCTTTCCCAACATTGTTTCCAAACAGATCTGCACTGCCATTCCAACCAAGGACAAAACATGTTCACTTGCATGAATATGCTTTGCACTTGATAAGATATCATGACCAAAGATTTGGAAAACATGAGGTTCAGATATTATCTTTACAATCTAATAATGAGACACTATTCCCAATAGTCAACTTCAATTTTCCTACAGACCAACTTAGAAGACTCCTTCCCAACTATGTTGCAAGCCTTGCGTGAACAGTTACAGGCTACACCTTCCGATCAATTACCAAACCTGTTAATGTGTTTTGTGGCTTTGCTACGAGGCACTAGAACTTTTTGGAATAGATCACGCAAGGACCTCACATCAATGGTACACCAATTGGGAGCACCTACATTGTTCTTCACATTGAGTGCAACTGATACAAAATGGCCAGAACTACATAAATTATTTCCAACCAACTCCTCTTTAGAATTCCAATCCACAAAGAAAATTTTTATAGAAAACATTGTCCACAATCCACATATTACAGCGTTGTTCTTGCATTTTAGATTCACAATATTCCATGAGGTGATTATTGACAAAGTTTTGAAATCAAAAGACCATTGGTATAGATACGAATGGCAACATCATGGCTCTGCACATATACATGGCTTTCTGTGGTTGCCGAATGAACCTCATATGGATAATATACACTGGTCTAGCTATGATGATGTCCAATTAGCTAAGTCCTTTTTTGATAGGTATGTTACAACATGGAATCGTCATAGCCAACTTGCCCGAGACAATAGACTCCATAGTATTTCACTATTTGATCCATGCATGGCTAATACAAACCAAATTCTGTCTACTGACCCTATCTCTGATTATGAGGAACTGGTCAATGTTGTTCAACACCATACAAAATTCTCTACTCATACTTTCTTAAAAAAAAGGCCCAACTCTCCATTGTCGATATAGGGCCCCTTGGCCCAAGCAAGATTTTTCAACACTGATTATTGATACTGACTGCAAGCTATGTTATCAACCAACAAGAAATGACAATCATTTAAATATTTACAGCCCAATTATGTTGGCAATATGACGTGCAAATGTTGATTGCCAACCTGTTTGTTCTAGAATGGCTGTTCTGCAATATATCTCCAAATATGCTTAAAAAATAGAACAAAAATCAGAAGGCTATGTTGACATGCTAAAAAAAATATTTGCTACAACTAATACTCAAGATGCCATCTTGCTAGCATACTAAAAATTCATAATGGGGATAGTTGCTAATCGGGACATTAGCGTACAAGAAACTTGCCATATGTTGCAAAAGCTACCATTGATCAGTTGTATCCACCATTTTGTCTCCCTTAATGTTAGCAAGAAGGTCCTCCATCGTATTACTAATCAAAATGACAATGCTGAATTTTGCAAATCTTATATTTCTCCTTATATGGAAAGGCCTATTGAATTATAAAAAGTCTCATTGATACAATCAGCACAACAATTTTCATACAATAGCCAGCGTAAGAAGCATAAATGGCAAAAACTACAAAAACAAGCAATTGTTAATGTCTACCCACAATTTAAAACCTCTCCAAATGAGGATGATGATAACTTTGAAGCCTATTGTTGGAGTGAGTTGCTCTTGTACAAACCCTTTCATCATATTCTTGCAGATATAGGTGCATCAACAGAACAAATCATTGCAAATTGGAAGCTATTGTACATGGATGGTTACTCACATTGGCATATTTATGGAATAGAACAAGAATGCACAACAGAGAATGATGCAGACTCTTATAATAATGATTTCTTACATTCACACAATGAAGACCAGTATGAATGGGAGTACCTTTCACAAATGGGTTCTTCTAACAAAATCAACATCAATGATCTCGAAATGTTGGGTAGACGCGATTACGATATTAACTTTGATTGGAGTGAGCCACATCCCACCAATCCACTTCATCATACTGCTATTAACTTCATTTCCACAAATAAAATAAATTGCCAGCCTACCCTTCTCCAACCAGCTTCCTCTACCACTAATACATTCCCTTTGGCGACAAAACAAAAACTTGCACCTAACCTTATTCTTGCCCATCATGCATCTCATCAAACTATACCACCTCTCTGAATGATTATACAAGGGACTGCAGGCACTGGCAAATCATATTTGATACAATGCATTAGAAAAAAACTAAACCTTTCCACTAATCTATAGTGCAATCCTTTGCTTGTACTTGCCCCAACCGGCATTTCTGCATATAATATCCAAGCAACAACAATCCATGCTGCCCTACGCATCCCTCTTAGAGATATGCAACCTTTGACAGACCAATCTTTAATGTTCTTCCAAGAACAATACAAACAATTACAATATATTCTAATTGATGAAATGAGCTTTTTGGGTCCTAAATTGCTTTTGAAAATTGACAGCAGATTACGTCAAGCATTCCCTCACCAACAACACGAACCATTTGGATGTATCCCAATAATCCTCGTAGGTGACCTTGGCCAACTGCCTCCTGTAATGGACACGCCTTTGTACGCATCGCATTCTACTTCCCTTGCATTATGGCGCTCTTTCCAAACTGTGGTTACCTTGGATACAAGTTTCCAATAGCAAGTTACCTCAGATATCCAACAACAATTTCGTGCAATCTTGTAGAACATTAGAAATGCCAATGCACTCCAAATAGATTGAGAAGCTCTTATGTCTTGATCCTCCACTAAACTAGCTATTGATGATAACAAACACTTTGACTGTTCAATTTATTTATTTACAACAAATGCATCTACCAAACACCACAATACTAAAATGTTAAAACAATTGCAACTACCTATTGCATGATGTCTTTCCCAACTTCCAAGGCAAAATAACATTGCATATGATAATGATGAACAACTCCCTTCATAAATACTCCTCTCCCTCAATGAACAAGTAATGTTAATTGCTAATCTATTGATACAAGCTGGCTTGGTCAATGGCTCATTAGGACAAATTAGATCTATTGTCTATGATATAAATTCTAAACCTCCTGACTTGCCAAAGTACGTGGTTGTTGAGTTCAAAAATTATACTAGACCTCATTGGGACAATGCAAATCCTAAATTTGTACCTATACCACCTATTAATCGAGGTTGTCATACTCAACTCCCTCTTGCAATGGCTTGGGCTCTTACTATTCACAAATTCCAAGGCCTCACTTTGGACAAAGCAACAGTAGATATTGGAAAGACTGAAAAATAGGGACTGACCTTCACTGCAATCTCACGAGTGAAATCACTTCAAGATCTAAGAATAGAGTCGCCTTTAACTTTTGAAAGGTACTCAAAATTACAAAGCAATGCTTATACAACTATCAAGAAGAAAGAAGAAAACAGATTGGTTGCTCTCTCCAATCAGATGTCTACATCACCCCCCAATCATCCACTCTAATCAACAACAACGTTAGGTATGCCACTCCACACTTTCACTTCCACTCCTCCCTTTCCCTTTTAAATTTATGCACTCTCTTCATTTTTACTATACATGTGGTAAATAACATTGCTTCTTTTCTTGCAGGGTCCATTTTAACTATTCTTCCACTACATGTTGTTCATACATACACCCCCATTAAAGGCTTTTCTTCCTCCAACCTGCAAATTCTACACACAACAATGTTCAATGTTTTCCTCACGTTATCAGGTATACCTGCACTTTTGTATGTTGGCATCTCTTTGCATGCTACTTTCACATTTAACAGTTCCACCACCCACTTTCCCCATAACGTCTCTAAAAAAGGTATAGCTGTCTCTTTTTGTCAGGCTGTCCATTTTGGTTGACACTCCATTAAATTATTTTTAGTTTACTCTTGTTTTCAACTATAAGAAATAGTTTAATACAAAATGTTCATGATTACTTTTACCTCCACTAGGTAACTACGTTGCAACATTATACTCCTCGTCTACCACTCATTTTGGTTGGAGCAAAATTAGGTATGTAAAGTTTTCAACTTTTTTCATTATGAAGATGTTGTACCAATTATTCTAATCTCTCAAAAAAATGCAAGTATATTCCTCACTGTTTTATTCCAATCTAGCCAATTTCTCTCTAACCTTCTACAATGTCTCACTGATGATCTTTAACCTCATCTATTTTCTATTAGAGAGAGGAGCTAAAGAGAAAGGTTCAAGCTATGTCACATATACAATGCAACTCCAAAACATACCAAATAATGGGATTCAAACCTATATCATCACTAATATTCTTGTATTCATTTATTTGGCTACTGGCTACCCATTGTTCCCAATTCAGGCTGCCTTTTACCCGCTCAATTTCAAATAATTGCACTATCTGTTTAGAATCAATGTTGTTCTAATAATGGACCGCTTCTACATCACTAATTTTTTTTTTTTAATTTTAAACTTATCTTTGATGTAGGAATCAACATTCTAATTCAACCACCAATGTAGAACGAAAATAAAAGGCAACAAATGCGTCCAAGCTCTTCAATTTTGTAAGTATATAACACCTTGATTAAGGTTTACCCTCAAATAAAGTATCTACTACAACATATGTTGTTCCTACAAATTAACTCTTACCAGATTGTGTTTTTTAAATTGCATAGTTAGATTACTTGCATTGTTTTTCTTTTCTGCTTATAAAAATTGGCATTGCACAATCCACAAAATAGTCACTTTAATAGATGCTCTTATTTTGTTACTCAACATTTTCGATAATTTCCTCCCTTGAAAGGTTGTACTGTTTGAACTGCATAGTTGGAGCAACTAACCTCACCATATCCATGTGCTTTCCTTTTCAGAATTGCATTATCAAAACTTGCAAACATTCATTCATCGATAGGTTATGTTATTCAATAAGTCTATACTACACTATCAACTTCAACATAGTCTGAAATTACCTGTTGTGTTTTACCAAAAAATACTTCATTATTCTATACCACATTTATCTCATCATTTCAAAACACAAAAAACTTCATTTCAAAATGATGACATTTTCTTGTTATAGATTTAATTTGATTTGGTGGTTAATCTTCTTCATTACTGTGCATATTATGGATAAATATATTTACTTTCAAGGAATTTTAATATTGTATTTATTTTTTGTGAAGTCTCACACAAGCTACAGAAAATCTACATTTAGAAAAAATAACCAGTTGCACGCTCCTCTAATAGCTTATGTTTCTATATGCATATTCAATAAATTAAAAAATGCTCTATATTAACAAGTTTTTTCCTCCCACACAAGTTTGAAGTTCAGTCATCTTGATCATGAGAAAGTAGACTTCCAACACCCATTCCTCATTGTATACAAATGAAAGGTAACACCAACCTTTCCTCTCTCTTTGCACTTCGTACTTTCAATAATTTACCCCGTATATTGTTTTCCTTTACACTCCAAACAAATCTTCTACCTTTAACTTAAATATTTCTCCACCATACTCACTTCACACTATCTCTTCCACACACTATAATTTTTGTTTTGCACACTTTGGCTCACTTCATTTTGTTTCCTCCCCCTACAGGATGTAATCTTCACATATCATTAGCTTCTTCTTGATGATTACACATCAGATGCTTCATGCCTCATAAGTGCTTCAAAATATAGTTGACACCTTCTTGTAAAGAATTACAAAATATAATTCAAATCATCGCCAACAATAATGGTCCACAATTCTGTTCATAGTTCAATTTGACTCGCTATAATATTCAATGTCATCTCCACTTCTGCAATCTCTTTCCTCATTTTCATTGTTCCACTCTTTTTCACTCCGTAGTTTGTAAATTCCTCCCCAATTTGAGCCTCGCCTATCGGCGACCTGTTGCAGGCACTTCTCCTACAACTGCTGGTTTGTATATAAATTAATTTAGAAAATTCAATTGAGTATAAATATTAAAATATTAAATTTTAGTTATTAATTTGAAAAATTAAAAAGGTGGATAAAAGTGTTTAAGTCTAAGAGCCATACTATTGAATAGATTTGTTGAAGCATTCAAAACTATATATTTCAATATTAGAAATGTTAGACCTCTATTTATGCTTTGTCCTCCGATTGGAATAGTTGATCACCCTTATGAATTGTTAAAGTCATAGTGTAGGTCTTTTTTTGCAAATTTAATCTTCATTCACATAGATAATCACACACAAGGCATACTCTTTTTTTTTGTGTGTGTGTGCTGATATATGATGAATATTTTTAAATGATATCTTAAAAGAGCTATCAAATTTCTAGGCAACAAATTCTTTTGGTATCCTCAACGAAAGACTAGGTTTATAGTAAGCTAAATAATTTGTGACAACAATATCTAAATGTGTACTAGATCTTAGGATGGTTATGCAAAAACCATTTAATGTCATTAGATGACTGCAAGTGGTTGTGGTTATAATATGCTTTTGTTCTAATTTCTTGAGAAAAATTTGAAATTATTCAATAAGAGATGATGATGAAATGAATCAAAATGATTTTCCTTTAAAACAATTACACAACAACAAATAGCTGATATATGTTGTTGAATACATTGTTGCAACAAGTTCAGTGGGCTTAATTTTTTCTATTTAAAAGAAAATTGCTTCTCCTAGGGTTTACACCCACAAATCTTGATTTTATTAGGCAACTTAGTGTTTCATTATAATAGTTTTACCCAAATATTGATAGTTAAAACTAATGAAATAATGATTCAAACATTTTTTTTTAGTTAATGTAGTCCATGCCCATGTGTTTACTCTTGTCTTGTCTTGATGTTTTTTATGAACTGATTGGATACATTGAGCTCATTATTACATAATGCAATTGTAGAATTTTATGTATTTTCTAAACTAGTCATTCTAATTGGTCATTATATGTTTTTGATTAATGGAAAAATAGGGTTTTTAGGGGACCTGCAACCCCGAGGATGAACTGACATCCAGATCCCAGTAAGAAATAGTTGATCAATAGATATACAATTATTCTATATAGACAACCTCCAGTGAAATGCCAACCAATGGACAACAAAAAACATTACATATCAGGCTAGACCTCAGCAAAGAAACTAGAATCAGAGGGTTTTGGTCCTTGATCCCACAACAACAGAAGAGGGTTTTAAATAGGCTCCCAGAACCTGAAAGATATTGAGGGTTTTGATAGGGACCCACAACCATACAAGAGGGTTTTAACCAGGATCCCACAACTTGAAAAAAGGCTACCAAACCCATCACACCTTAACCAAAAACAAGAATGAGAAGAAACCAAGGTGTGCCCTTTAAAAGTAACAACTAACACTCGGTTAGTCAAAAAAATAACAATCAAAGGAGGGTTTTTACTGGCTCCCTCAACCAGAGGGAACAAGAACATGGCTAGAAACCAAAATCTTGTTGGCAAATGCTCACTCCAATGAGAAATTGTAGGTGATTGAAGGTATTGTCATTGATGGAAACCTTACAATCATGTGATACTGGCAAGCAAACATAGGTACCGACACCCACATACAGATCACCGGTAGCAAAAAGAAGATTACTTGCACCCTGGCCGACAAGAATTTTGTATAAATATATTTTGTAATTAATTGTAAAATCTTTTGTAAGCTGACTTTGTGGATTGTAACATGACTCGTATAAGTATGAGATCATTGTAGATCATTTAGGATGTGAAATAATGAAAAGATCATAGCAGACCTAATGAGTGAATTATTGGGATAAGGGTTTATGTATATTGCAGAGCTTATACCGGTACTAAATCTGGCATAGCAGATGCTAATCTGAAGTAGTACAAGACATTGGATTTGTATAATCCATTTTGTAAGTCAGTGTGACTTCTTTTGTAACTTAGTAGTGAGCTCTAGGCACTTGGCCTTCCTACATGTGCAGGCCCTTATTGTAAACAATAATATTCCCTTATTGGCTAGTAATCGAATATTATGGGTCACAAATCCCACCGAGGTTTTTTCCACATCGGGTTTCCTCATTAAAATATTGTGTTATGGTGTGTCTCTTATGTTGTGGTTATTATTCTTCTACTACATTATTTTTAGTTTACCAGTACACAGTTTTGAATTGTTTTTCATGTTATAATTCAAGTAAATTTACATACCGATCAGATACTGATTCACCCCCCCCCCCCCCCCCCCCCGCTCTCAATATCTTTGGGAATCCTAAAAATTGGTATCAGAGCTTGGTCCTCTATTTTTAAAAGCCTAACAGCTTGAGGAAGATCTTGATAGCGATAGAGATGGAAAACTTAAGAAAGCAATTGGAAACAACTCTTTTATACTATGATGCAGAAAAGATCAAGAATATCAAACTTGAAGATGATCTGAAGGTTGCATAGGATATTATTCTAGGGCTTCAAGAAAATTTCACTATAGCAAGGAACAAAAGAAGAGAACTTTGTCAAAAGATACAGAATGATGAAGATGAAAAGGAAACTCTTAATGATCTGGTAAACAAGCTGAGACAAGAAAACAATACAATGAAGAATGAAATGCAAGATATGACTATGAGATTTTGTAAAGAAATTGAAGATAGAAAGAAGAATGAAGAGGACTTGGTTAGAAGTCTAAATGATGCTGGAAATGAAAACACAAGACTTAGTCATGAAAATGATATGTTGAAGACAGACTTGATCCATACACAAAATGACACAAATGAACTCATGAGACAGAAAGGAATCTTGGAGAGTGAATTGCTTGCTGCAAATCAACATAAGGAGAAATTCAAGAAAATTTCAGATGAACTTGTTGACATGCTGAAGAATTAGAAACCTAATGGTGATACAAATGGCCTTGGCTTTGAAGTTGGTGAAAGCTTCGGTACTGCAAACAATCATGATCATAGTAAACCGGTAAGACAACCTAATGCTTACAACTTTAATGGGAAATGCTTTAACTGTAACAAGTATGGTTATAGAGAAAATCAGTGTAGATCTAGAAATTATCAGAACACTAATATACCCATCGGTCAATGCTCTAAGTGCAACAAAGTTGGTCATAATTCAGAAAATTGCAGAATGAATGTAAGATGTTATGTTTGTGGAAGATTTGGACACTTATCTAATCAATGCAGAACACATACTAGCATAGGATATGGGAAAGCTATTCAGAAAAAACAATGTGACTTGTTATGCTTGCAACAAAATTGGACATATTGCAAAATTTTGTAGAAGTAAGGCATCACCGACAAATAACAAAGGTCCTAGCTTGAAAGGTAAAGAAAAGGTTGAAGAGGTAAAGAAAGAATTCTTAAAGAAATGGATCTGAAAGTCAAATCATAATATTGATGGGAATACTCCTCCACTGGCAGAACACATTATCACTCCACCGGCAGGAGATTCTTCATCTAACTGAAGGAAAATCCTTTGAGGGTTTAGCAACAAATTGAAAAACATGCTATTATACCCTCGGTTGATTGTGAGAAGTTGGATTACTTCCTTACCGACAGATGAGTTAAGTTGTGACTTAACTGAAAAGCATTAAATGTGGTAGTTGGATAAAATAACATTATAAAGCAAGTGTTTTGGCTCCTTTTTCCATTCACCAAGCATTCAAATCTTCAAGAATGCAAAAATTCCTGAGCGAAGGCATCCTTAGTGAAAAAGTGAAGTAGTTCATCCAAGCACTCATCCCTAAGGAAGATTGAGGTATTTATAACTATGGCTTCCTCATCCACACCTGAATTTATTGCAAACCCTACTGTGATTGAAGTTATCAAGAGCTCTAGACCCGTATTCAAGCTTGTTCCTGAAATTGCGAAGAAGGATGATACCATATGTGCATTTTCAAAAATACCTAAGGGATTAGTATATGCTAAAGATCCTAGAATATACATACATTGTCATATAGAGGAACTAGGAGATCATGAAATTAAGAACATGTATAGGACTGTGATTTGTGATGAAAATGGCAATATCAAACTGGAACAAAAGGTAGTAGAAACCCTAGGTTTTGTGGATATTCTTAGCATCCCTGATTTTTATGAAGATGTGATAAGAATAGTCCTAAGAAGAGTCCATGGCGAATACTTTTGGTTGGATTCAATTCATAAGATCAACAAAGAAGCAGCTAAGGTAGTAACAAGGTTACCTTCTGCTGATAGGAGACCAAACAGATCTAAAAGGGTCTCAAATGACACAGTGATAGACCTAATCGACGCAACATTTGACAAAAGGTCTCTAAGGGTAAATGATGTGAAGGACATCAATGTCAGATTTGTTAGTATGATTTTAGGCTACAAAGTTACACATGCAAATAGGTTAAACTCAGTATCTAGCCTATGTATTAAAAGTGCATATGACATGGGTAATGATAATGGTAGAATAGATGTGCGTGAATGGCTCAAAGATGAATTGATAGACAATCTGAAAAAGATCAAAGGAGATAAGAAAGGAACTTTTAGATTTACAAATTTGCTTGTATGTTTAATGTTGTACATTACTAAGCAAGTACTCGGTATTGGTAGGAGAGATTTTGGCTTTGATATACCGGTAGGAAAGCAACTATTGGATTTATTAAACAACATAGGAGAAAACAAAGAGAAAAATATAAATGAACATTTTCAAGCACTGAAGACTCAAATGAAGACAAGAATAAGACTATCTCAGGCAATTATGGATAAATATCAAAAGGAAATATGTTTTGTAATCAAGAAAGATGAAATTTGGATGGAGGTAGTTGTCCCTAGAATTATCTGGGTAACTGAAATGGGGTATGAAATAGATGATAACTTCATTGAAACTTATGTAAAAGCCCTCCTTGAAGCACCAAAGGAACCCTCTGAGAAAGTCTTTGGCAATGCAGAAACAATTGAGAGTGGCATTCAGTCTAGGAAAAGAGTTAAGAAAGTTGAACAAATAATAAGGAAAGGCACTAGACAAGCAAAAACAATTAAGGAAGATGTATTGAAGCAAACTGCTATCAAAGAAAGTGATTTGGAAGGACTCCAACTAGAAACTCATCTTTCACCAGTTGCAACTTCCTTTGAGAGTGATAGACCAATGGTATTCAAAAGGGTAGAAAGGAAAAGAAAACCCTTACCGGTCCCCTCACCTACACCCAGGAGGACAAGACAAAAGCAATAGGCAGTGAGGCCTCCAGTTAAGAAGTTAACTCCAAAGAAGAAGAAGGTAAAAAAAGATATTGCTCCACTAGATAAACTCCTTAGTGAAATAACAAAGGATGGAAAGTTGAAAAAAATTAGCAAACTATATAACACACTTTCCATTGATGACAAAGAAAGCATAGAAAATAGTGTAATTTTACGCTTGGATATATACAAGAAATTCTTGATTGAAATTGTTGATGAAATACCAAATTATTTGTATAGAAGACTATAAGATAGAAGGGTATCCATTGTTGAGTTGGACAAGAAGATAAAAATTGAAAAATTATGTGCAGTGCATCCAGTAAACTCACCTGATGAGATAGACAAATTAATCAGTGAGGCCAACTAGATAGTATTTTCAACCGCTCACTGGCATGTAGCACTGATGGCAGGAAGAGTAAATGAAATTTCAAAAGAGACTGCAGATCAATGGGATATATTCTTTGTTGCAAAAGAGGAACAAGAAGAACTTAAAAGATCTAAGAATGTTAGAGTCTATCAAAAGGACAGGGATAAGGGGAAATGTAAGGTAAGTGGTCCTCCAAGCCTAAAAATAACTAACAACTTACCCCCACCTCTTTCGAATACTCCACCAGCACATACTATTGACAATCAACTGACAATAAAGAGTATGGAGACTCCTCAAGAGGATACAAATCCTGAGTCATAGATATTATATACTATGAATATAGACACCCAAGAGGTGAATATTATGGTAGATAAAGAAACCACTGAGGATAAGAAGAAAGATGTGGCTACTGAGCCACCAGCTGCAGATGTGGAGATTAATGTTAGCACAGAGACAGAGAAACCAACAGAGGAAACTAGTGGGAAATCATCAGAAGCACCGATAAATAAAAATGAGAAACAATTAGAGAAATCAGCAATGGACAGTGCAGAGGTGAATACAGAGGAACCGATAGTGCATACCAAGACTACATCAGAAAAACCAGCTGTTGAGAGCATAGGGAAACCCACTGAGGCACAAACCAAGAAACAGGAGCATCAACAGGTTGATGTATAGGTTCAAATAGAAACATTGCCACCGACAACAGCTGAAAAACCAAAACCTTTGCTAATAGAAATGCAAAGACAAACTGACCTACCAAAGGTCGAACAAGAAAGGTTATTACTACAACCAACATCATGGAGATTGTGAAAATAGTTGGGCAGACATTTGGTACTTCAATAGCAAAATTCCGGCCCACAAATGTGACAGAGGTCTTACTGGACTCAATAAAGAAAATCATAGAGTATAATGCACAAGCCTATAAGGCTATTGATGACACAATTCTTATTCTTAAATTAATAGCATCCATGTTCATTGTGGATAAGAAAGATAATTTAGGTCAACTAGACACATTGTCTAAATTCATCACCAACAACATTTTGACAGTTGATCAAATAAATGAGGAGACATTTAAGGAGAAAATAAATAAAGAGAAAGAGAAATTCTTTGATGAAACAATAAAGAAGTGCATGGGACACATTGGTACCCTTTTACCAGCACTAAACAAAACAATAATGGAGTTTAAAGAACTCTATAGAGACACATGCAAGACAAACATTATGACAACAGATATAGACAAGGAAATCAGTAAGGTACAAAAGGAGATTGACAATATAGCTGATAACCTCATTGCTTCATCTGAACCATTATCAGTTATAGAGCAGGAGATATATAGTTTTGAAGAAAAACTTGAGAAACTTGAAAAAGAGAAATCTAAAATAAAAGGGAAGGCAAAAGACCTTAAATGCAAACTTAGTCCCAAATTGGACTACCTCATCTCTTTGAGAAAAGAGATCTCAGAGGCACTTGTTCAAGGACTGAAGACACCGGAGGAACAAATGCATCACCTCACCAGTACTATTAAAACGACAGAGGCCGCATTGAAAGACAATGAAAAGTTTACTGAGAGCTTAAATTTTGTATGGGCAGATCTTTTCCAAATTGTAACCAACCGGTTACAAGGATCGAGCTGATACTGCACTCAACTGACACTTTGACAACCTTTGTCATTGATGTCAAAGGGGGAGTAGTGTAAATGAGGAAAAGATTGACTAAAGAACATCATCTGCTTAGGGGGAGCACTCATTTTTGAAACAACATTATGAGAACACAACTTTGGTAAGACAATTTTGGCAAATCATTTTTGGATATACATTTTTGGATTTTTCTCATGAGTGTTGCCATCAATGCCAAAGGGGGAGATTGTTGGCAAATGCACACTACAATGAGAAATTGTAGGTGATTGAAGGTATTGTCATTGATGGCAACCTTACAATCATGAGATACCGGTAGGCAGACATAGGCATCGGCACCGGCATACAGATCATTGGCACAAAAAAGAAGATTACCAGCACCCTGGCCGACAAGAATTTTGTATAAATATATTTTGTAAGCCGATTTGGCAGATTGTAACATGACTCATATAAGTATGAGATCATTGTAGATTATTTAGGATGTGAAATAATGAAAAGATCATAGAAGACATAATGAGTGAATTATTGGGATAAGGTTTTATGTATATTGCAGAGCTTAAACCGATACTGAATCTGGCATAGCAGATGCTGATCTAAAGCAGTACAAGACATTGGATTTGCATAATCCATTTTTGTAAGTCAGTGTGACTTCTTTTGTAACTAAGAAGTGAGCTCTAGGCACTTGGCCTTCCTACATTTGTAGACCCCTATTGTAAACAATAATATTCCCTTATTGACCAGTAAGTGAATATTGTGGGTCACAAATCCTACCGAGATTTTTCCCACACTGGGTTTCCTCATTAAAATATTGTGTTATGGTGTGTCTCTTATGTTGTGGTTATTATTCTTCTTTACTTCATTATTTTTTAGTTTACCGGTACATAGTTTGGAAGTGCTTTTCACGTTATGATTCAAGTAAATTTACATACCGGTCAGATACTGATTCACCCCCCCCCTCTCAGTATCTTTGGGAATCCTAACAAAGCTCTCCACAATAACCACCTCAATAGAGATTAGAGGAGGAAGAACAATACATAGCACATACTCAGCCATCAAAATTGTAAGGATCTCAAAAATGGGTTTTGGTAGGCTCCCATATCGTGATGAGCCAGGACAAAGGTCTCCTTTAGTACCCAAACAATCTAGAAGAAGGACATAACTAGCCACCCACTAGCACCACCCAAACTCAAGTGAAGCACTCAACTCCACCTCTATAGGAGAGAAGTTGTCTCCAACACCATTTGTCTTCACCTTCGAAGAAGGAAGGGCCACCTCAATAAATCTAACTGGAGAAAACCCAGGCTACGGAGAGAGGGCAAACCAAAAGATACTACAAACAAAAATATGATTGGACCAAAGAGGACAACCCATCAATGAATCTTAAAAAAAACTCGAGGGCACAACAATAAAATGGATCACTCTCGCCCTTAGGTCCTTTAGCCAGGGCTTCAGAAAGAACACCTCTATCTTGAGAGAGAAAAGAGAACTAGCAGGAAACAAACCCCTAAAACCTCTAATGACATAAGCCATTACCTCATCAAGGAAGAGAGGATAGGAATAGAATGGAGCCTCCCCTACATCAAGACCATACCAGGACACAACACGGAAGGAAACACCCAATGTCGCATCCAAAATCGAAGAGGGCATCACCGAAGACCATGAACAGAGGAAAAGGACGGGCTTATGATCCACCCCTAGAAAAATACATCCACGAGGAACCCTCACACCCAAACCCCACCAAATTTCCAAAGGGAAAAGGTGATGGAGGTGAACATTGGTCGTCAACAAGCTTGGCTTAGAGAATAGAAACCTTTTCCCCAAAACCATCTCTGCACGAGCACTAGACAGAAGCCGTCTATTCCAACCGATCTGCCAAGGATCAAAGAAAGGTGAGGGGTAAAGGATGGTAGTAGAAACACAAAAACTCCCCTAGCATCTTTCTCTCCATCTGGTGCATCATCGTCTTCCTCCCTTGCAAGTTCACCCATAACCCTAGCCACCCCTGCACCCCATGCACGCGCCTCCATTTTTGAAATATTAAAATTCATTAGTCATTATATGTTACTTTAGCTATAATTTCTATTTTATTTTATGATGCCTTTTCTTAAGAGTGTAGGATATATTATACAACCTTTTGGGAAATGAAATGATGTGAAGGGGAAGACATTTATTGACTTTCCCATTCAAATTATATTAATCATAAAAATGAAAAAGAATACAAAGATATTTCTAGATAGTTATAGCTATCATCATAAGAATAACATACAAGAGTCAAAGATACCTCACAACAAACCAACAAAACTGAGAACACACAACACCATCAATCATCAGGAGAAATATATAGTAATTAACCTACATCCCTCTATAAAAAATGCAAAATTTGAATACTATGTTCAAATAACAAAGAGTCCTAAACCTAGACATTTCATCACTAGAAGCTACCAAAGTCCAAATTTGAGCTCAAAAATCTACAACAAAATTCCATTCACAAGGATCTAAACAAAAAAATTGAATCAAAGCACTGAGGTATGCCCTTAATTTGGGTCGTAGGAGATGTTAAACTCTGAAAATAACATTAAAAGGTTGTTTATTGAGGAGGGAAACAAGAATTGGATAATCCATCTCACAAAAAACCTGTTTCCATCCTATCTCACAACCCTTCTACAAAGAAAAAGGAAGGGAATGGGCTTTCATGTGATTATTACACCCAACACTAGTAGCCATAAAAAAAATGCACCAAAACAAAATGATTATGACCCACACCTCTAATCCTAGATAGTCTAGGATTAGCATTACAGGAACCATTAGTGCTAATATGAAAACCACCCCAAGGAGGGATTATCCAATGACCCTCTCTATTAACCTTGCAAGAAGGAGTTATTTTAGAAGGAAAAGTTTGAGACTTGGAAATAAAAGAGCTTGACAAATTACTCAAATCCAAATATTGAGAAACCATGATATCTAGTATAGTTAGAGGTTGATATAAAGAACACTTAGTAGAAAGAGTCTCCTAAACTTAAGTCAACATTATATGTCAAACATTGTGAATAAGATTCTAATGGTCATAAAAATATGATTATTCAACTCCAACCTAATTTTCAATTGAATAAAAATATGACCAATATCCTAAGAAACCTTTAGGATAGAAGAATTATTTGGAGGTTGGCCCATGTGAGCTTAGAAAACAACCAAAAAAGTAGCATGAATCAGAGGATTACTCCATTTCCACCAAAGAGTACAAAGTCTCAAGGAAAAAGGGCATTGAAGTAAAAGGCTAGAGGAATCCTCCTCATGAAACCCACAAAGAAAACATTTAGAAGACCCTTGAAACCATTATTTTAGAATATTATCCCAAGTGAGACATTTATTTTCACTAAGAATCCAAGAATAAAAATTATATTTAGGCCAACAAAACTTATTCCAAACCCTTTTTCAACAAGAGAAAACCTCTAATCCATTCATACTCACATCCAAATATCTATAACCACTCAAAATAGAACAAACCCGTTTAGGATCAAAACTCAAAGAAAAAATATCCCTTGCACTTAAGAGGGTATAATCCTTGTCAACCAAAATAGAAGAAAGAGCCACTCAAGAATTACAATGCCCACCTCAAGGCTACATACTTATACCTTTTTATGAAAATGGAGAATAATACTCCATCTAGTGATGTTCCTTAAAATTTAAAACTTTGTGCCATCTACCATACCTAAACATTATACTCAAGTAAGAAAGCCTAGGATAAGAAAAGAGAGAAGAATTAAGAATCTCAACAGTCTATCCAAAAGAGAACTGCATCCACAAAATTTACAATCTATAAAAGACCCTACTTAACAAGTTGTATTGGATGAAATTTGTAATTAAGGTTTAAATTAAGATGATGAAACCACCAACAAGCCAATTTTACAAAAAAATTGAAAGAGGGGTGAACGTAATAGTTCTAACCACAATCCAATTAAGGGCTGAAATTCCAATTAGATTCATTGGTTGTTCATAGTTACCCTCTTTATTAGTTGAATTTGGAATTTAATTATGAAATTAGGTTAAAACCATGAATAATTGAAGAAAATTGACAAAAATAATTGCTATAGATATCCCATGGAGCCACAAACTAAGGGGCAAGTGCAAGGTAATGAGTCACAAATTCACGGAAGTCCGCGCATTGGAAAATGCGCTCTCATAAACGCGGGCCCGTTTTCAAAAAACGGGGGCCCGTTTGTGCTTCGGGCTCCCGAGCCGAAAGGTAACGGGGGTCCGAAGAAAAAAAAATGGGAACGGGGGCCCTCTTTTAAACAAAACGGGGGCCCGTTTTTTAGAAACGGGGGCCCGTTTTCAGAAACGGGCCCCCGTTTTGTTTAAAAGCGGGCCCCCGTTTCTAAATGGTATTTTTCTCTTTTTTTCGACAAGCCACCCTTGTTTGAAAATGGGGGCCCGTTTTGTGGAAGTTGATTCCACAACCCGCTAATTGGCTCGGGATTAGGCCTGGGATAAGCCTGGGATGGCCACACCTGAGACATGGACTTGCAAATTCAAATCTCCATGAATGAAAGCACAAATATGAACTTTAGAAATAGTTTACGCGCCTCTAATCAGAGAATTTTTATACGAAATTAAAACCCATTTCAGATTATACTGTCTAGATTCTAAATATGTAAATTTATTTAAAAATTGATTATTTTAACTATTTTTCATTTAATTTATACTAAATTGGGTCCATAAATTTGAAATATTAACTAATTTTGTTAATTTAATAACTTTTTTATTTTAAAGAATTTTGGAAAAAAAATTATATGTCATCAATCTACACAAAATTCTTTTGTATTTGAAAAAAAAAAAAATCAAAAAAGGTTTAGTTTACATCAAATTATGTGGGTCGTACACGTCAAATTTTTAAAACGATATTTACAGCCATTAAAAAATTAATTAAAAAAAAAATATTAGAAAAAAAAATACAGAAAAATATGCTCATCAATCTTCAGTGTGTTACAAACCATTTCCCAAAATGGTTTGAGAAAATAATTTTAATTTTGTCAAAAAGTGTGGGTCGTACACATGCTTGGTATGGTCCTGAAACAGGCATTTTTAAAACATAGTTTTCAGAACTCCATTTAAAAAGTTATTTTTTATTATGTGGGTATTAAAATAAATTATATATTTGGAAAGTAAACTCAGAGGGCTATCTTTTATATTCCTGACTTTTTCCAAGATTCAATCTCTAAGTGTTTCAAAATTTAAGCTCAAATGAGACAAAATCTGAAAATCAGGGAAAACACTTCCACTTTTTGGCCAAAAAGTGGACTCATCTTCTTGCACTGACCCTAAGATCTACGAAAAAGAAGATTTTTACAACCTATTCCTAAAAGTTTGGCATGATTTCTCAAGACAAGGTAGTAAATATTCGCCCTAATTATTTGAATTTTGCTCTGTCAAAAGCTGAACCTATTCGTCATTGTCGACTCTATCAAAATCTCTAAGCACAACTCGTAAACCTATTTCTTGAACACATAAAGAAAGGGAAAGATGTTGGGGATAGGGTTTGCCTCAAGCCAAAACCTGGTTTAGGAATTAATCTTGAAATTGAAATAGGAATCAAAAAGGAAATTACTACTAAATACTTTGTTTTCGAGGAAAAAACCAGATTTGAAATAAAAATGCTTGTAATTGAAATCTACCTTGATGAAGATTTTTTTGATCCTCATTCAAGGGTTTTAGGATGCCTTGTCGAATGTCTTAAAAGAAGGTTGATCATGGATGCCATATTGAATGCATAAACTTGACTTCACTTCTGCAATACTTGATGAATGATTGAATGCTTGGTCACTTGAATTCGCTAGAGTGTAATTGAGATCTTGATTGAGGTTTTGTTTTCAAATGAGAGGCTTAGACCTCCTTTTATACTTGACTATACATAGGAAAAATAATTAAATTTTTGGAGTAGGTTTACATAAAATCATATTTCTTGCTCATTTGAATAGACCAAAAATGGTCCCTAATTGAGAGGAGCAGGGTGTTGGGTGCCTTGGTCCTGAGCTAGGACGAGGGTGCCTAATACCCTAGTCCTATCAATTAGGAATCAAGCTTGGAGGAAAGGAAAAGAAGCAGATGAAAATGCAAAATTGTGGATGGTGTGAATAGAAACAAGAAAAGCATCAGATATGAAAATCCAATGTGCCAAGGTGAGGTCTAGGCAACGACGAAATTTTATGTAGATACAATTATGATGCTACACAAGGGAATTGCCATTTTTAAGAGTATTCTATATGACATAGCCTTTACGTTGTTTATCAAATATTTAAATATATTGTAAACATACTCCATAAATATATTTAATTCTAATAATCTTTGTTTAAGGTTGATTACAATATCACCAATAAAGTTTGGAGGCTAAAACTTGATTGTTTATCTCATCTTTCCAAATACCTAGTCTATCATACTATTGGGTTGACAAATAATATAATAATATTTGACAAGAATCTGTTTTGATAAATCCAAATTCCATGCCCATAAGAATTAATGTGAGAGAGAGTCAAAGTCATTTAAAAATATTTTATAGGTAAAAGGAACCATAAATTTATAAATATCAAGATCTTCCAACAAAATATAACAAATGATATTTATGAAACCATGATTTATATTATTATTGGTTCTTGTCACTAAATTATAGGGTAGGCTATAATTATTAATATCTTATTAAAATTTCTAAATACAGACCATAAAAATAAAAAAGAACTTTTTACTATTTTTGTTACAATGTCTTTGATATTTAAGTAATGCAAAGGAAGAATTTTTTTTAAGATAATAGAGAATACATATTTAATAATATGTTTATTGGAAAAATATTTAAGTCAAAAAATTAATAATAAAATAAAATTCCATAATAAGACCAATGTGAATGACACCTAACATAACTCTTTTTTCAAAGTAAAATCAATTTAATTCATGATAAATAGGACATGCAAGTGACATGAATCAATAATTACAAAATAGGAATGCTGGAAAATGAAAAATTCTCATAAATGTATTATTTTGTTCATTATTATATCATTATCATAACTATTTAATTTACACTTAATATTATATTATAGTTTTATATTTTCTTTTCACTCTCAAAAAATACAAAAAAATAATATATAATACAACTAAGATAATATTTCTAGATAATAATATCATAATATATTATTAATAAATATTATATTTTATTATGTCATGTTATGTTATGTTATGTTTTGTTTTTCCTCCTATTAATGTAAGTAGGGTTTTGAAAGGGCCCATAACCTTTTACATAGTGCAATAAAATACTCATTCAAGGTGAACAAATAGAGGTTAGGTGGCACTCACTCTAGGACTAGCATTGACACACCTTTCCTCTTACCATGAAGGTCTAAAATGTTGTATTGAGGAATTTTTATCTCACAATGAGGTATACATGAGGGGTATCTATGGGGTATGATCTACACTCCTTGAGGTATCAAGTATGAGATTTGAGCCTCTACAAATAAAGTTTCTTAGTCATTGTTGGAGGAACATCTCTGTGAACATACAAAAATTCATGAAGCAAGTTAGTTAAAGATTTGACAACCCTTATAGGTCTAGGGCCACTTGATACCCCACTCAGATTGCACCATGAATGCACTTTTGTTATATGCTTCATATTAGACAGGCTTTCACTTCCTACCCTTTTATATACAAGCTCAAAGAGAAAAATTCCTTGAAGTCATTTTGGGGTGATGAAATATCCAAGGAAGCTTCGCCTAAATAAATCTCAAGGTTTTCTCTTACATCCAAGATGCATTAAGGTGAGGGGAGAGGATACTTCTCTTTAGATTTTGGGCTAAAAGAAAAATAAGTGTGCCAAAGCACAAAACACTCAAATATAGGGGTTAATTCCATTAATAAAAATGAAAAGTTTTCTAACAACCAAGAAGATGAAAATAGGAAACAAGAAAATAAAATTACATAGATAAAGTGTTAGTAGTTTGATTTATTTTGTCTTGGACTCACAAGAACCATACACTAAAAATTGGAAATGAGTAGCATAACACCTAACCTAGAAGTGTAGGAAAACAACAAAATCTAGAACAAAAACTATAGAAAACATAAATCAGCATAAAAAATAGAACATTATAACTTGTAGATTTTATTAGTAAATTATGAAATTATATCTCACATATATCCAAAATTTATAGCTAACAAATTTAAAAATTAGTGACACAAATGTGAAATAGATTAATGTTCGATGCAAAAATACTTGTGATTGCAAAAAAGGAGGTTTGTAGCTACATACACATGAAAATAAGAAATAAATAAGATGTTTCTTCATGTTGGGTTCACCAGATCTTGTAGTGAAAAAATTGAGCATGAATATTAGACATAAAAGGTGACCACCAAACCTCTAAATCTAATAAAAAAATATGAACACAATAGAATAGAGGAATATAAATGAAAGATCAATCAACACAAAAAATCAATGAAATATGGAAACTCATGGTAAATCTCCAATGCACTTGGCCTCCATTGTCCTTCTTCTTGTGTGGAAAATGTGTCTCAAAGTTCCACTTCACAAAAAATTGTAATATAAAAGCCAAAGAATTATGAAGATAGAAGTTGATGATAATGAGGATTGATGTTCAATGTATAGATTTCAAGGGATTTTATTTGATGGTTTAGATTGATTTGAAGGAAGGATTGATTAACAATTGAGATTCAATGAGACAGGATGGTGAGAGACAATCAATCATTCTGAGTGAATTTGATTGAGATAATAACTCACGTAACTAACTAGTAAAGAGATATGATTGTGAGTGGAACTGAAGTGACCCAGTAGTTAGAAATAGTGGCTTTGAAAAAATGGGGAGGCAATTGATTAGTCAAATAAAAGTGATTGATGAGTCACTAGCTAGGACTGAGCACCAGTGTTAGTTAACAATTTCAACATGTGATGTAGGACATTTACGATGAAATGTTATTTATATTGAATTTTGGCTTTCAAAAATCTGAAATGAAATTGGAATTAGTGGGAAGTGAATTTGAATTGAATTTGGAGGGAATTTTGATTTATTTAAAATGAGTTAAATGAAATTAAATAAATTTGGGAAATTTATTAATTGCAAGGACATCATTAGATAATTAAATAATTTAAAGAAATTATTCAATTATGAGAGAAATAAGAATTGAATTTAATTAAAAAATAAAGATAATTTAGTTAAAGTGTGAATCAAGATTAATTAAATAATAATATTATCTAATTAATTAAGAGGTAAATTGGTTAATTGATTAAATGATTAGGAGGGAAATTTGAGTAATTAATTTGAAATAAAAGGTGAATATTAATTCAAAGGAATGAAGTCGAAATAATTAAATAATTAAAATTATTTATTTAAGAAAGAGGAATAATTAGTGAGGTTGATATTTGTAGGCATGAGATAAATTTAAGTGTCTACATGACCTTTTCATAGGTGGCTTATAAATTTGATGTGATGTTTCTTATCACAATCACATACTTCACTTTAGGTTTCCCATGACACATTTAATTATATGTTCTTATCACCTATCTTCTTATTCATACTATTGTCTATTTGAATGATTCATTTTGAAACATTAAATGAATGCAATTATTACAAATAGACAAATGGACACGGAAAATACAAAATTGACATAGTATTATATTGTTTCTATAGTCAAATAAAAATTATCGAGTTCCTAGCCTACTAGGGACTCTTCATACCTCCCAAATGCACTACAAATTACCACAACTAAATACTCAATCTTAATGTTTTCTTGATTGATTTAAGATATCTATATCAATATTCTCGATTTAGTTCAAAAAATTTATTATAAAATGACAAACTATATGTTAAGTGGGCCAATACTCTTCTCAAACTCTCTACTTTGTAAAGAGAAAAATATTTTTTATAGAATTTGGATGGAACTATGTTGCAACATGGCCTTTCTTATTATGGATATATGTGTTTCTTCTTTGTGGTAAATTTATCTTCTCTCGTTTGATTTTAATCTATTTTAAAATGCATGTTTGTTGTGTTTGTAAAATACTGCTTATGGTTTAAGTTGAAACATAATATTGATGTCTTAGTGGGAAAATATTTTTAATAGCATTAGTTTGTTTTTAATAAAAGAAAATTGAAATACATTTAATTATTCTTTACAAATAGAAGATTAGCTTTAAATTAGAATTATAACTGTTATTGTTGGCAATTTAATTTGAACTTATTTACCTTTATAATATATCAATCCCCTTAAACTATCATAGAAAATAACAAATTGAAATAGATTGTGATATTTTATTATTATTTTTATATATATAATATTGTCTTATTCTTATTATTTGCATACAAAATTATAATCTATTTTTAATACATTACTTATTTTAATAAATAATGAAAAAATATTTTATTATGTGGTTGAAAAAAAAAGTAAAAGGTTTAAGTGAAAATTATCTGATTATTTTGATTACTTAAGCCTAGGAGAGGGAATGAACACCTTATAGTTAAGCCATAAATACAAACGAAGCAAGAAAAGAGAGGGGTGAGAATAGACACTCAAGCATAAACACAAACTCATAGAAGAAGATAGAGAAACTTGAGTTAATGATCCCATAGAAACTTCCCAAAGGCAAAAAAAAATACCTTTTAGCCATGTTCTTCTAGCTTAGATTCAAAACCACATCCATCCCTACTCCTAAATCGACCTCTATATTATTAGTAATAGTAGAGAAATAAACTCCAACCTCAACCTCAAATTGGGTAGAAAATGATCTCTAGCTCAATAGTGTTGGCAACTGATAATGCCAATGCTATGTTTCATAGATACAACAAGCCAGTTTCTATTTCAATCTCGAGTTGTTAGCATTTAAAATTTTATTAAAAAGTCTGATGCATTGTTGAATGCATGTGAATAAATCTCATGAATCGTTTCTTATTTTAGTCTATCAACTCACAAATGCCTTTATGATTATAAAATATTTGTTTTGAGAGTTATTTTTTAAGCTACAATGTTTTGAATATAACAAAGATTTTTTTAATTTTCTATGTGAACAAAAGAGGCTTTGCTGAAGTGTGTTCTATTTTTAATTTGTTTTTGTTGGTGTAAATAAATATTCATTTTGGATATTATTACACTTTACTTAAGTTAACTTAGGATAATGCATCTCTTCGTAGTTTGGATTTGAGACACTTAGGGAAGTGTGCACATAGGGATAGAGCTTGTAGGAGAAATTCCACCTTTTGTGGTCTTATTTTGCTATTACACTCCACATTCGGTGGGTCATCCACCTCTTGTGGAATATTATAATATTTCTCCTACCTGCCCCTAGTATTTCTTACCTACCCTTGTTTCTCATTGAGCCACATGTCATAATTGTGTGCTCGTAAATCCATATGGCCTTGCCTATATAAGCAGGCCTATATTCATTGTATTGGTTAATCCAGTTGATCATTTGCATATTGATGAGAATAGAGTTTGTTCTTGTCATTCTATTGTCTCTCTTTTATTCTTTTCATTGTGCCCTTGATCTTGGCAAAATCCTACATGGTATCAGAGCCATTGGGGCTTCATTGATTAGTTTTTGGAGACATCGTGGAAGGCTTCTATTTTTGGATTTGGGGATCTTCATTTTTTGTGGGCGTCGTACAGCGATTTGGACATCACCATTGAATCCGGGAGGCCGTTTCCATGAATTTTGACTATAAAGTTGACCTATTTTGGTGAGAATTTTTTTTTCCCATTTTGCCTATTATTGTACGGATTTCGAAATTTTTTAATTATTTTTCAGAAAAAAAAAAGAAATTTTTTTTCAGATAAAAACGATAAAAAAAAATTTAAAAAAAAATATCTAAAAAAACAAACTTTTTTTGTTGTTTTGGGGGTCCGCAGACCCCCCCGTACTCCGCAGTACCCTACGTTGTAGGGCTGTACCTGTGTTGCAGGGATTGTTGGAGCCTCCACCACTGTAGATCTCCCCTGTGCCACCGAGACCCACGCTGCCCAGCTCTCGCGCCGCCGGGACCCAGCCACCACCGCTGGCCAGGACCTTCGGTGACCTCTAGTCTCACCGTCGGCCGCCGTGTACCTCTAAACCGATGGACCTAGACCCCGCCATGCAGAGCCCAGTCACTGCCACACACGTAGCCCAGTTAGATGCCACATCACCCGCCACGTAGAGCTGACGCAGACTACCACATCAGCCTGTCTGTATAGTACGGACGCCCAGTCAGCAGCGAGGTGAAGTTTTCATGATGGTCATACAGCCATCAATTTTAAGCTCATAAATTGTTGATGTCAGCACCACATCATCAGACTTTTGAAATTTTTTGACCCCCTCTCCATTGAGCTTTTCAGTTTTGCAGTCGAACTTTGAAAGGCCATATCTTGCTCATTTTTGCTCCTTTTTTGGTGCAATTTTTTTTGAAATGGGCTAAAATTTTGTGATCTTTGCAGTGGTGTGGTTATTTTCTGATTTTGGTGCATAGGTTTTTTGAAATTTTTGGATTCTCTGAGCTGTACCTGTCCAATCCTCAATTTTGCAACTTCAAAGGCCTCGTTTGAGCTCATACGACCTCCTTTTCAGGTGCCGTTTTTTTTGAAAGTGCATGTTTTTTTATCTACTTTCATAATCTATGATCAGATTTTAGAGATTTTGAGTGGAAATTGTACTTTCAGATATTGGTCTTATTTGGCCTATTAGGTACTTGTAAAGTGCTTGGATCTTAGTTTAGATCTCTTGCATTATCAGTTTGAATCTCTTTTGGCCCTATTGAGGCAGTTGTAAAATTGTAATCAAAAGTCCACTTTGCCATTTTTTGCAAGTGGCCCATTGTATACGCACTAATTATAAAGTGCCAAATCATCACTTTTGGGGGGGTTCTTTGATTGAGTGAATTTGGGGGGGTGTCTTGTGTGATTGTGCCTCTCTTTGTGCTCTTTCCATTTTTGTTGCAATGAGTCCTCATAAATTTCCACCTTTAACTCCACATAATTATGCATCATGGAAAATTAAAGTATGGAGTAAATTAATGGAAAAGGGTCTCACGCATTACATAGATGGAACAATAGCAGCACCACCTAATCCTAAGGCTGATCCAAATGCTCAGTTAGAATGTCTCACAAAGAATTGCTTGGCTCTTGGAACTTTGCGCAAGTATGTATCAGATGACCTCATTTTTCACATTGAGAAGTGTACAACAATCAAGGAGGCTTGGGATATGTTTCAGAAATCGTATGGTCAAGTTGATGAAATCAAAGGTTACAAAATTGACAATGAGCTCACCAACTTGGATCCCAAGAGTTTTGATACAATCCAAGATTATGTCACCAAAGCAAATGAGCTAAGAGCAAAGCTTAAGGATTGTGGAATTGACAAAAGGGATGCTCAGTTGATATTCAACTTGGTGGACAAGCTTGCACTAGAATATGCAGCATTTGTGTCTAGCTTCCAAACTAATCATTTGACAGTGGGGAGTTCCTATGTTATGTCGTCATTTGATGCTTTCATAGAAATGTTGATATTGGAACAATCTAAGTTGTTGAACATGGGACTTCTCAAGTCTTCAAAGTCTAAGGCTTTGGTGGAAAATCAAGGGAATCAAGGAAGTCAAGGCAAAGATTCCAACAAGAAGAAGAAGCACTCTAAGTCTAAGCCACACTAGGAAAAAGGACAATCATTCTCTCCATCACAAGGCGATTTTTCATCCTCTTCCAAGAAGGGGACACCACCTAAGAAGGATAAACCAGCTTGTGCATATTGCAAGAAGTATGGTCATGATGAGCATCGATGCCATGCAAAGCAAGTTGATGAGTTAACTAATCTTCTTAAGAAAAGCAACATCAACTTGCCATCTGCCTACACAAAGAAGGATTCATCTCCTTCCTCTTCCTCACATTCTAAGGGAAAAGGGCAAGCATTTGTGGCTACAACAGGTTCTTCACAGGAATGGATACTTGACTCGGGTGCCTCATATCACATGGGTTCTACAAAGGAGCAATTTTCTTCATTGGAGCCATCTAAGGTACCTCACATTTACATAGGTGATGATACACAAGTAGAGGTTGAAGGGAAAGGTTTAGTTGACATGGATGATGGAACATTTGAGAATGTTCTCTATGTTCCTAACTTGTCTACCAACCTTCTTTCTATCTACCAAATCACTCAATATGGGAATGGGAAAAAGGTTGAGTTTACACCAGACTCAGTTGTGGTAAAGGAACTTGATGATGATGCCTTGGTAGCAGTGGGACAAGTCAATGACAACTCAAGGCTTTATTCATTCTCCCACTTTGTGCCAAGTTCACCTTCTAGGGCCCTGCTTACTCATTCAAATTCAGAAAGTAAGCTATGGCATGAACGGTTTGGTCACCTCAACTACCGCTATCTTCAATAGCTCAGCACTAAAGACATGGTCACAGGTCTACCTCAAATCATTTTTTCAGAGGGTGTATGTTCAGGTTGTTCTATGGGCAAGCAGACCGAAGAGAAGTTTGATAAGGGGAAAGCTTGGAGAGCTTTGGAAGTTCTTCACCTTGTTCACAGTGATGTAGCAGGTCCATTTCCAGCACCTTCATTTAGTAAGGCCCGCTATGTTCTCACCTTCATTGATGACTACTCCCGCTTCACTTGGGTCTACTTTCTTATTCATAAGAGCGAAGTATTTGACAGATTTTAGGACTTCAAGACTCATGTGGAAAGCAATCAGGGAAAGAGGTCAAGATTCTTTGTACAGATAATGGAAGGGAATATGTGAACAAAAGACTTGAGAATTTTTCTACATTTGAGGGGATTGATCTTCAACATTCTGTCGCATACACTCTACAATAGAATAGGGTTGCAGAACACAAGAATCAGACTCTCAAAGAAATGGCTAGCTATATGATACATGCACATTCTCTTGATCCCGCCTTTCGGGTAGACGCTATAAGTTGTGCCACACACATCCAGAATTGGGTTCCTCACAAAGCTTTGCAAGGTATTACTCCTTTTGAGGCTTGGGCTGGTAGGAAACCAATTGTGAGACATTTCAGAGTCTTTGGGTGTCTCACATGGGCTCGCATACCTCCGCAGAAATGCAAGGCATTGGAACCACAGAGTCGGCCTTGCATATTTGTTGGATATCCTGAGGGTGTTAAGGCATATAGATTGATGGATCCTAAGACACATGAGGTGTTCATTGAGAGGAGTGTTCACTTTGAGGAAAGCTCTCCTAGCTTAGCCTCTCTACCTCCTCCACCTTCCTCCATTGTGGATAGTGATGTTAGTGATTCAGATGATGAGACTCCTACAACTCCAACTCATGGGGTTACACCTCCATAGGGTCCACTTGCAGTTGAGGAGCCTCATTCTCCACCTCCACCTAGACCTCATTAGGTTCGACAACCACTTGAGTCTGTGGTTTCTCTTGTTGGGGATCCTTTAGATACACAGAGAACTCGATCACAGCATCAGGATCTATCACATGCATTCATTGCTACCGCTTTCGATCTACAGACATTTAGGGAAGTATCAGGGGTTCCTGAGTGGGACCAAGCTATGGAGGAAGAGTATAGTTCCTTGATGAGGAACAACACATGGGATTTAGTCCATCTCCCTAAGGGGAGAAAGATGGTTCGATGTAAGTGGATCTATCAGACCAAGTTTGCAGCGGATGGTAGTGTGGATAAGTATAAGGCGTGGCTTGTTGCAAAAGGTTTCTCTCAGGTTGCAGGTGTTGACTATACTAAGACCTTTGCACCCATAGCCAAGATGAACTCCATTCATTTGACACTTGCTATTGCTGCAGCTCATGGTTGGTCTATACATCAGATGGATGTGAAGAGTGCTTTTCTTCATGGTGATCTTGATGAGGAGATTTATATGGAGCAGCCATAGGGTTTAATCTAGGATACTTCCTTTGTTTGCAGACTAAGGAAATCTCTCTATGGCCTTAAGCAGGCCCCCAGGGCTTGGTACGCCAAGATGGATTCCTTTCTTCTCTCCGCAGGGTTCACCAGGTGTCATTCTAATCCAAATGTCTACATTTTGCGACAGGATGACTCTCACTTGATACTTGTGCTCTATGTTGATGACTTGATCATTACAGGGAGTACTTCATCCATCATTAGCAAGGTCAAATCTGCTTTGCATGACAGATTTGCTATGATTGATTTGGGTCTTTTGCACTACTTTCTCGGGATAGAGATTTCACAGTCACCTTTTGGGATTACACTATCGCAGCCCAAGTATGCTCTTGATCTACTTGCACGCTTTCATATGGCTGATTGTAAGCCTGCTCCGACTCCCTTTCTTTCAGGAGTCAAGCTTGAGGCTCAGTGTTCTTCTCCACTAGTTGATGCCACTTTGTATCGTCAGCTTGTGGGTAATCTCATCTACTTGACTCATACACGCCCTGATATTTCATTTGTAGTTGGCATGGTTTCCCGCTTCATGTAGGAACCACATGAGCTTCATTGGAAATCCGCCAGATGCATTCTTCATTACATCCAGGGTACACATCACTATGGGATTCACTATGCAGCAGGCATAGGACTTCGCTTGGTTGGTTACATAGACTCCAATTGGGCTGGCGATCTTGATGATCGTAAGTCTATGGGATTCACTATGCAGCAGGCATAGGACTTCCCTTGGTTGGTTACATAGACTCCGATTGGGCTGGCGATCTTGATGATCGTAAGTCTAATTCTGGTTACAGTTTTCACCTTGGTTTGGGCCCCATTTGTTGGCAGAGCAAGAAGCAACATGCTATTGCTCTCTCTTCGACTAAGGCTAAGTATCGAGGCATTGTTAACGCAGCGACTAAGACCATTTGGCTCTAGCAGATCCTCACAGAGTTTGGATTCACCACTCCACGGCCAACATTTGTACATTGCGACAATCAGAGTGCTATTGCAATCTCGAAGAACCCGGTCTAGTACCAGTGGACCAAACACATCGAGATTCATATGCACTATATCCGAGAGCTCATCCAGGAGTAGGTCATTGATTTGCAATATTGTCCTACAGCAGAGCAGGTTGCTGACATATTCACCAAACCTTTCACCGAGAGTAAGTTCTAGCAGTTGTGAGCTCTCTTGGGGGTGTGAGATGTGTCATTAGGGGGGATCAGCTGACTTCTCCTTCCTCCCTTATGGGGGGGACTTTTTCCTCTTTGAGGTTTTGTCCTTCTTATTTGAGAGTCTTTTGTACTTTCATCTCTCTTTTGGGGGGCAGTTTTTTCCCACTGGGTTTTCTCCCTTTCTCTGTTTGTGAGAGATTACATTGCATTGTTTTTCTTGCATTTGCATATTGTACATGGGTACCTATCATGGCCTAGTAGCCGGGACCCATCTTGCATTGTTGACTTGAGTCTTCATTCCCCTAAGTTGCACTTAAGGGGGGGTGTTGGTGTAAATAAATATTCATTTTGGATATTATTACACTTTACTTAAGTTAACTTAGGATAATGCATCTCTTCGTAGTTTGGATTTGAGACACTTAGGGAAGTGTGCACATAGGGATAGAGCTTGTAGGAGAAATTCCACCTTTTGTGGTCTTATTTTGCTATTACACTCCACATTCGGTGGGTCATCCACCTCTTATGGAATATTATATTATTTCTCCTACCTACCCCTAGTATTTCTTACCTACCCTTGTTTCTCATTGAGCCACATGTCATAGTTGTGTGCTTGTACATCCATATGGCCTTGCCTATATAAGCAGGCCTATATTCATTGTATTGGTTAATCCAGTTTATCATTTGCATATTGATGAGAATACAATTTGTTCTTGTAATTCTATTGTCTCTCTTTTATGCTTTTCATTGTGCCCTTGATCTTGGCAAAATCCTACAGTTTTGTTAATATATATTTATGCCATCCTTATTTTGGAACTATTTTAAATCTTCATTTGGTATCAAAGTAGTTAATTTTGATTAAAATTTCATCATGTGAAATTCAAACTCTTTGTCAATCCCAAAATTCAGTGGAAAGGATTATGATCATTGGTGTATTAAAATGATAAAATTTATGATAGGAAAAGACTTGTGTGAAATTGTAGAAATAAAATATGAAGAGCCAACTAGTTAGAATGCACTTGTAACTAATTATTAAATGACTAAGAAGGAGGTTAAGAAGAAGAATGCCCAAGATTTATTTCATATTAAAACAACTCTTCATAAGAGTTTGTTTCTTGTACTTGTAGATTCAAAGATAGCTAGAAATGGCTAGACAACTCTAAAAGAATCTCACTAAGGAAATAATCAAATCAAGGTTGTCAAGACACAAACCTTGAAAAGGGAATTTGAGAATTTGAAAATGTAGGAAGATAGAAATGTGAGTGATTATTTTGTAAGGTTAAAAGATGTGGTCAATAAAATTGGTACTCTAGGAGAAATCTTAATAAAAAAAAATGTGATAAAAAAATTCTTGAGGTTTCTAACACTAAGGATGAATAATGTTGCATTATCATTGAAGAGAGTAAATATTTGTCTACCCTTGAGCATGATAACCTTGTTGGATCTATTATGTTACAAAAGGAAAGATTGAGAGATTCATCTTGAAATGATAATGAGAAGAATTTTTCTAATTTTTCAAGATAAAAAAGAGAAAGAAGAGATGTTCAATGAGGAAGAGACAAGCAGATTTGATAAGAGAAATATCAAATACTACCATTGTAACATGTATGACCATTTTGAAAGAGATTGTAAATTAAAATAAAGTACAAACAATAAAATGTAAATTATGCTCAAAATAGCGAAGAAGGTTCTTCAAGTAATTTATTTCTATCTTATAGAAAGGCTAAAAAAAGTTGTCAATGATGTTTAGTATTTAGATTTAGGGTTCTCTAATTATATGTTTGGTAATAAAGATTTTATTTCTAGAATTGGTGAGGGTTTTAAATTAAATATTATGCTTGGTGATGACAACCCATTAGAGGTTGCAATAAAAGGAGCCATGCATGTCTACACAAAGGAAGGTGTGAAAAGGTTCAAGATTTTTTTTTACACATTTAAGTTGAAGCATAATTTATTAACTGTTGGATAGATATGTGAAAAGAACTATAAGGTTATGTTTGAAAACAAAAAATATATAATTTATGTCAAGGAATATGATGTTCCCATTGAATATTGGTAAACATAACAATGATCTTGTCAATATGGCATATAAGGATGAAAGTTGGCTGTGGCATCTTAGGTATGGACATTTGAATTTTCATAGATTGAATTTATTACCCCATAATATTTGGTTTTTAGATTTCCTAAGGTTCAAGAACACAAATAACCTTGCAAAGGGTGTGCCAAAGGAAAATATGTAAGAGAATCATTCTCTAAAGACAACATATGGAGGGCCCATTACCCAGTTCAATTGATTCACATTGATATTTATGGTCCTATGCAGACCAAGAGTTTGGGTAAGCCATCATACTTTATACTTTCGTTTATGATTACTCATGAAACTATTAGATTTATTTTATGAATTTCATGCATGAATCCATTTATACATTCAAACAGTTCAAATCATTTTTAGAAAATGAGAAAGGTTATAAAATCAAATGTTGAAGGACTAATCGTGGAGGAGAATTATTCTCAAGAGATTTTAATAATTTTTTAAAATTTTTGTGGCATAAAAAGACAACTAACTATTGCTTATATACCTCAAAAAATGGGCTAGCTCAGAGAAAAAATTATATAGTGATGAAAATTGGAAGGAGTGTGTTAGAAGCTTGAGGATTAAACAATTATTTTTGGGTTTATGAAATTGCTACAATAGTGTACATTCTTAATTAGAGTCCCACTAGGGAAATTACAATGATGACTCCTTATCAAGCCTTGTATGCAAAGAAATTTAGTGTTACTCATTTTAGAGTTTTTGATTGTTTATCTTATGTACATGTTTCTAATCAAAATGGAAAGAATTTAGATCCCAAAAGTTAGTCTTGTACTTTTATTGGGTATAGTGAGGATAGTAAGGCTTGCAAGTTGGATAACCCTCACACTAACAATATTCTTGTATCAAGAGATGTGATTTTCAAAGAAGGGGGAGTTTATGGTCGTCAAAAAAGCCATGTTGAGAAGTAAAAATCATTTTTTAGTGGTGGTATTATTATTGACGTTGATCATTGGAAGCCAACTAATACTTTAATTTGAAGTGCTACTAATCAAACAAATGACCTCCTTCTATTTATTAAGATTTAAGTGTAAGCCCAACATCAAGCCCAAGTCCTAATAGGATGGTTAGAATCTTAACTAATATCTATGAAAGAACTATAGTTCAAGCTCATGAAGAGAATCCTAAAGGTGAAAGATTATATTTTGTATTATTTTCACAAGCCGATTTTGAATGATCATGTTATGAGGATGCATGTACTAATGGAATTTGGGTGCAAGCAGTACAGTAAGAGGTGGATTGTATTAACAAAAATGGTACTTGGTAGCTTACATAGCTTCCATCTGATAAGAAGAAAATTGACACTAAATTGTGAAGAAACATTTTGCACCTATAGAATGCCTAGAAACTTTTAGAAAGTTGATTTCTTTTGCAGCCTGAAAGAAATAAAGCATCCGTCACATAGATGTTAAAAGTGCCTTCTTGAATGGGTACTTAGATGAAAAAAGAAGTGTGGAATAGCCACAAGGTTTTGAGGTGCAAGAAAAAAGACATGAAATGTACAAGCTAAAAAAGGCTTTGTATGGCCTCAAGCAAGCATTGAGAACTTCATATGCTGGGATTGATGGGTATTTTCAAGGGAATGACTTGCTAATGATGTTTCTCATATTTCAAGGTATATGATAGAGTCTTCTGAATTACATATGAAGACTGCCACCAAAATTTTGAGGTATGTGAATAGAATTTATACTTTTGATATTGATTACTACTGTTCTAAAAGATTTAATCTAGTTGATTTTATTTTATTTTGATTGGAAAGGTAGTGTAGATGACCGAAAAACTACTTCTAATAATTGTTTTTCTTTTGATTTGGGTTTGATTTCTTGGAAGCAAAATATGTTACAATAAACTCATACTCAATCATTGTGGCTTGAGAAAGTTCTTGAAGAAATAGGTTTGAAATATCATCTTATCACAAATTTGGTGCAAAAGAAAGAGTTATAACTCCAATATACAAGACTACCGAACAACTTGCAGTCATTTTTACTAAGCTGGGTCCCATGGAGGGGGGCTTCCTAAAAAATAGAGTGGACGCTATAGAAATATTTTAGGAATTTTTTTAAAGTGGGTGGTCCCATGAAATGTAGCACAGTTCTCCTTAAAAATTTAAGCCCCTAAATTGAAGGAAGCTAGTAGTCCCATGAGCGGGAGTGAAAAATGAAATAATTTGTTTTGTCTATTTTCCCTCTAAAATGTTTGGTGAAACTCATCTCAACTCTCTTTTGATTGCCAAGTGGCAAATACAATTTTTAAGCTGGTGGGGCAATTTCTAGCCCCACCCCATTTTCCCCTGCTTAAAAATGGAAGCCTAAAAGGTAGGAGCTCCTATTTTTTAGGAGCAGATTCCAAATAATCCTGTAGCAAAAAAAAAAAACTCCATGAGACCGCATCTTCCTTAAAAATAGAACTTAAGCCCCTCCCATGAGACCCCTGCCTAAGGCTGTTACCTAAGCTATGTTTTTATAGTTCAAAATTGTATTTTGAGTTTCTCCGCATCAAGGGAGAGTATATTGGCAACTGACAATGCCAGTGCTGCGTTTCATCTCGAGAATGTCAGTTCTATTTCAGTTTCAAGTTGTTTACATTTAGAATTTTCTAAAAATTCATTTGGCATCGTTTTCTATTCGAGTCTGCAAACTCATATATACCTTTATGATTATAAAATCTTTGTTTTGAGGGGTATTTTTAGACCGCTCTGTTGAATGTAATACAGTGTGTTCCAATTTTCTGTCTGAACATAAGAGGCTCTACGGAGGTGTGTTCTGTTTTTGTTTTGTTAGGTTTATATATTTCTGTCATCTTTATTGTTGGTCTGTTTGAAATCTTCAAATAGAAAACTCCTAGAAAAATCTGAACATACAGCCAGGAACCCAGTAGTGGGAAGTAGTGACTACCATAGAAGAAAATACAATGGCAGGAGCAAATTTTCAATTCTGGCCGGTAGTATAATTGTGGCGAATAATAATTTTATCTACGAAAAGCTCTTTACAGCTATGCAAAATAATACAATTGATTTAAACAGTATAAACATTTGATATTGACACAACTCCTAAATTTTAGAAATCTGTCGGAGAAACGACGGGAGATGATTAGATTCTCCAAGTACAGCACAGGCACTATGTTTTACTTCTTATCACATACATTGAACATAAATTACAATTTGAAAGATTTCCATGATATAAAAATAAGCTAGATGAATGTAACCAGTAAAAGAGGAGTCAAAATAGAACGGCATTAAAAGTCTAATTGAGAGCCCACTTTGAAAATTACATCAAAATTCTTCTCCCCTGGCTTCATGTCTCATTCAATGTTACGAAATACATTGTCAATAAACGTTTGTTTTCTAATGAACAGCAATAATTAGTCGTAGTTTGCTATTACTTATTGTTATTTTAGTATTTAGGTAGATGCATACTAATATATAATGTGATGAAATCCAAAGGAAAATGTTAATATGGATGAAAGGAAAGCAAAATTTACCAAATAAAAGAACATTTCCTAGAATATATTTCTGATTCTTCTAGTGCACGGTAATCTTTATCATATTTGAAATTTGTATACTAAGATGGTGACCTTTGAATTCTGTTGATTGCTGTAAAATAGTAGGTGAAGGTATACTAGAAGATTTTTGACAGGAATGTTCAAGTAATCCAGCAAAGCAGTATTTGTCCACTTTGTATACGTACTGGACAGAAAATTACCTAACTACGGTATGTTGAAAGGCTATTAGTTGTTCACTCTCTCTAAAATTTCACTAACATGAAAGAAAAATGTTAACGTCGACCTTATTTGTTGTAGAGGATAGTAATTTCATATTAGATATTCTTAATTTCTTTTATGATTCAATAAAAAGGAATTTAAGGATTGTTGGGCAGGGTAGGAGTGTGGTCGGGGAAGAAAAAATGTGTTTGGGTCAAATTTAAGATTCATAATCTTTTATTTTACAAATAAATATTGGATATTGTCTAATATGTTTTAACAAAAATAAATATTATTTGAGTTTTATAATCATTTAAAATTAAGAAAAATATTTAGAAAAGGTAAATAGTTTGATAAGAAATTCTGTTTCATGTATAGAATTCAATATTTTTTAGTCTTTCAGTTTACAAGTGATCAATAGACATTGCCTAACATTTTTAAAGAATAGAGTAAATATTTTATAATTTTTATGAACATTTGAAATTAAGAGAAATATTTTTAAAAAGTAAACAATTCCATAAAGATTGTTTTTTCATGGATAAAGTTCAATATTCCTTAATCTTTCAGTTTACAAATGACGAGTAGACATTGCCTAACATTTTAAAGAAAAAGGCTAAATGTTGTCTAGCTTTTATGACCATTTGAAATTCGGAGAAATATTTGGAAAAGGGTGAGCAATTTGATAAGGAAATTTGTTCCATGGATACTGTTCACTATTTTTTAGTCTTTTATGACCATTTGAAATTAAGAGAGATATTTGGAAAAGGGTGAGCAATTTGATAAGGAATTTTGTTCCATGGATACTATGCACTATTCTTTAGTCTTTTATTTGACAAATGAGCAGTGGACATTGACTAACATTTTTAAAGAAAAAATGGCAAATACAATGGACATTGACTAATATTTTTAAAGTAAAAATGGTAAATATTTTTTTACTTTTATGATCATTTGAAATTATGTTGGAGAAATTATGAGTCCATGAAGTTGCACACATTTCAATGGAAGAAACTATCCAACCACATACAAGAATGTTGCAACTTGAGTGATGAAGAACAATGGAGATCGAAGAGAAAGGCTTGAGATTAACCTACAATGGATTTCTATTGAATTGATATGTTAAAATGTACAAATGACCTTGCTTATATAAGAAAGAGGCTAGACAATTGAGAGAAAAAATAATGTCATGTGAGATGAGAGAGAAGGTAGGAGTGGGTACAACTACCCTATAACAAAATTAAATACATGAAACTAACTTATCTCTATCTAGAATGACACCTAATATAATTAACATGAACAATATTAAATGATTGTGTCATGTGACAAATAAAGCTATTATAATTAAACTTAATTAGAGTAAATAGAATAAATTTAATTTACTCAAGAATATTTTAAAAAGGTGAAAAGTTCAATAAAAAATTGTGTTTCATAGATAGGATTCAACATTCCTTAGTCTTTCATTTTACAAATGAATAGTGGACATTACCTAACATTTTTTAAAAAAAAGGGTAATGATCAATATTCCTTAGGAGTGTTTGAGTTTAGAATGACTTTGTTTTAATTGATTTTTTTGGTTCATGGGTTGTGAATTTTAGGTTTGCTACATTAAATTTCGTGAGTGATTGTATAATATTGTTTTCTAATATTGATATTATTTATTTGTCTTTGTTGCTTTCTTAAATTTCTTCACTTATATAATTTTAAATTCATAAATATGACTCTAAACAGCTAAAAATCCACCTTTACCACTAATTTAAAAAAAGACAAGACTAAAATCAATTTTAAAATAATTAATTCTTAAGCAAACTCCCACCTCTTTGTAAGCAGCTCTAACAATTCTTCTATTATATTATGGGCACTTAAGAAAAAAATTATACAATTAAGAAAGAGAAAAGCAAAACTCAGTGAGGTTAAATCACTCAAACTTCAGACAGCTATACGCACATTCTGCGTAATGGAGAAATCTCATTGTCTTGATGTTACTATATTATAATATAAAAGCTAACACTGGATACCGTACCAGCGAGGAATTGTGGGGTGTGGGGCAACTTTTTTTCTGTATCAACCATTTTGAACATATAAATCGCTAGTTCACGGGCATGGCGTTCAATCACGAGACCAAATGTAAAGACACATTAGCCCTATAAATCCCTACTAGGAATCACTAATTCTTCATATCATAGGTTTGCAGAGCTCATAGCTTTCTCACTTATTGTTTTCCTTAGGTAGATTCCCAGCACATTTGAAGATATTAGCAATGAGAAAAGCCATAGCTGTGCTCTTTATTGTTATGATAATGTCATGGACTCCTACTTCTACAGCTAATTGTCCAGTTAATGCTGTGAAGCTTGGAGCCTGCGTTGATCTGCTGAGTGGGCTTGTTCATGTGAGCGCAGGAGATCCTGTTGCAAACCAGTGCTGCCCTGTCATTCAGGGAGTCGCCGCATTAGAGGCAGCTCTGTGTTTGTGTACAACAATTAGGGCTAAGGTTCTCGGCCTCAATGTACTTCTTCCAGTAGCCCTCAGCCTTGTTGCTTCCTGTGGAAAGACTGTTCCAGCTGGATTCAAATGCCCTGCTCAGTGAGCTGCTCCTTTGATTTGATATGCTATGGAGGTTGTTGTGTTTTTGTCAAGTTTTCTTCTTAATTTTGTTGCACGCCATCAAGATGTTAATGATTTCCTACTAAGGCACTATGAAATTCATGTTATAGAAGTTATAAGCAATTTGTAGCTGTGTGAGGGTTTTAGAGTGATTGTAAGGTTGGTGTAATTTGAAGCAGTGCATATTATTATTAAATAAAAGAGTGGAAATATAAGCCCACTAAAATTTATCTGACATGCTTGTGAGTTCTATCATGGAGACTACTTATTTGGAGGGGTAGATTGATGTTAGATTTTGGAAACCAAGAACATTCTCCATAATTTTTAATGCTTAAGTACAGTAGAATTATAATGATTTCGATGTAGTTTCTTCTGAATAGAATTTATGACGAATAGTCCAGGTTTTTTGGCCAAAAATATGTGCATACGGATCAGTGTTTTTTTTAAAGACAAGAATATAGTCTTTAAGTGATGACGTTTGGGAGAAGGATATTATCACAGTCACTCAGTAGAGAAATGTTTGAGGCCCTATCGCCTGAGTGAGAACTGCTAAGAAAAACTGACATCTCTACTTCTGTGGCTTTTACAGTTACGTTGTGATGTAAACTGTAGAATTTAAGACATGCGAAATATATTTTGTTCGACTTGTTTATATTTAACTGCAGTAGACTCATTTGAGTAAAAAATCCAGTTTGGTCTTTTGATGGGAACATGGGATTTAAAGGGTTGATTCTTTTATGTATAGAGAAATGCTGTCTAATCTATTTTACGGTAAACATATGGCACATGATTATTAAAATAAGCCATTTTGAAGGAATTTATAAATGGATGTTCACTCTATTCAACAGTGACAATGAAATGATTATTAAAATAAACCATTTGAAGACATTCCTAAATGTATGTTAACTCAGTGACAAATTTCCTTGTCAAAAAAACTGTATGGGACAGTGTACATGTACTCTTAGTTCTATGGAATGTACTTCATGTTATATGGATTGAATTGCGTCTTTTAGGATTGAAAAATTGAGCTATTTTAATCAAATCATTAGATGATAGGATTTAGTAGTTAAGCATCCTAATTTCACATTTCTCAAAATCTTATGTTGAAATTTCATATCAATCCCATTTTTTACTATAGATTACTTGGTAAGTCCCCTCTTTACAACTAAGGTATCCAAGCCACATCAGCATGATTTTCTAAAGTTGTCCAAAAGGCCCATGCTTTTTGCCAAGGCATCCAAAAAGGTTAAAAAATGGTGAGACTAATACTTGTGCACGGAGTCATGTTTTATTAGTGTGTTGATGTGGCATCACATGATTTGTTACTTTTAGATCTAAGGGACACACTTCATTCAATTATGGGTAGTCATCATCAGGAATAACAACTTTAAAGTCACAACTATTGGTGCAATATTGTCAAAAAAATATTGGGCATTAAATCAACAAGTGCTATACTTTAGAAATGCACTCAACTACTACGTCCTCTCCCCTATTAAAGCAAATAACAAAAAAAAATAAAAATTCCACTAGTGATTTTAAATAAAAATATATTGGTACATATAATTGCAAAAGGAAAGTGAATGTTACTTTACAAAATTATTGATTAATATAAATAATATGTATATAAGTTAATTTAGACAATTCAATTGTGAGTATGAATATTAAAATATTGAAATTTAGTTGTTATATCAAAAAATTAAATAAGGTTGATAAAAGTGTTTAGGTCTTATAGAAGTTGATGATACAACCATAGGAGCCAAGAATCATCTGCAAGAAAAACACATGTCACACAAAAGAGATCAAACAAAGATAATATGCTCCATAACAACTTGAGAATTTTGTATTGATGCACAAAACAATATTGGAGATACAACTACAATGAATGAATGAATGAATCCTTATTAAAAGATGAATGAAACCCTAAATGCAAAACCTGAAGGCTAGATTAAATTAGCTAGCACAAAGTGTCACAATCATAATGAATGAGATAACTTAAGCTATTATTAGTCTAATATAATAAAAGGAAAAAATGCCTAAGTTTAGCTTAACTGAAAAATTAATTACGGGACCTAATTAATAAATAATTGGATGAAGTGTCCTAATTACTCCAACTCCTCCCCTTAAGATTAACTTAGGGATAAGCTAAAGAGATAAACATGCATGCATGCATGAATGATTCCTGACAACAAGCCTTGATCAAGTATATTCATGCACAAACAAATGGCAAGCAGTAAAACTCTCATAACTAAAGAAAAAGAGAAAACCTACTAGGAGAAAATTCTTCTCCAAAGAGAGAAAATACAATAGCTATACTAGAGAAAGAAGGAGAGAACTCAATGTCGCCCCCAAGGATTGATTCTATCACAATAATATAATGAATGTCCCCCAAAATAGAGAGAAAATGAGGATATGAATCTCGACAATGAAGAAGTAGCTCCTATGTCAATGATGAATGCTTGGAAAAAAAAAATGATCCACTTCTTGCAAACCAATTTTTTCTCCTTAGAAAGACACAAATCCACTGAAGATATGAAAAGATACTCCCATAATCTAGGAGTAGGAATCAAATCAAAATTTTGTGTACCTCTAGAACTCTTTGATATGTTGTTATGTTAATGATATATGATGACACCACAAACCAATCAGGTACATGCCCAATCAATGTAGGAGGTGGAAAAATATGACTACAAAATTGATGAAGAACAAGCTCCATGGGTGATAAAGATGAGTTGACAAAATTGATGTGGCTACCAACAAAGAGGAGATGGATTCTCTCAAAATAATCGTCCAAATCCATAATATAAGACTTCACAAACAAACATTATATTTTTGTAAGATACAAATCCCCTATAGGTGTGTCTGGGAGAATAATGTTCTATTGCACTAAATCATGTGGTCTATGCATGAGCCAATTCCAATATGATTAGGAACAATAGAAGATGAATATGATTAAAATGAGATCACAATGTATGAATTAGGAATATGAAGATAGGCCTCTTATCCATTGAAACATGCAAGACTCATAATATACTCAAAAACAGTAAAGCATCATCATTTAAGGGCATGAAATACGCATGTACAAGGGGAAGAAGACAATTTTATATAGGATTCTCTAGGAATGGAGAGGTATGAGGGAATCCATACATCTCCTAAAGTTGGGTCCAAAGTGTGCGAGGACACTCAAGGTCTAATATAGCATACATAGTGGCATAATCAATACTAGAACAAATCAGACCTACAATATGGTCTATGATATTACCGCAGGATGATTTATCTTTTCAAGTGATTGGTCTAGGTATGATTACATATAAATAAGGAAACAAATCTAGTCACCTAAGATGTGTCAACATGTCATGTTGCCAAAACTCAAAATTGCCCTTTGTGAGGTAGACAACTAAAAGATGAATAGAAAAACCCATGACACCTCCTCAAATAAAATAATCAAACCCCAAAAATCTCATGACATATAGAGAATATAAAATACAACCTTGTCCAACAAATAGATCCATCCCAAGTGTCAAAAAACCCAAGAAATGGACTAGACAATGAAAAGATAGAAATATGAATAAAATGCACATGAGAAAAATCTCAAAAAGTAAACCAAAGATATAGAAAGAGGAATCTAAGAGATTTTTGATGATATCTAGCTATCAGTAAATAGAGTTTGGATGTAGATATGCCCCCAAAAGTGAAAACCAAAAGGCTGAGTTTGGAGGCTTTGTACAAAAATTATAGTAGAATCTAACAAAAACAAGTACAAATCTAGATTGAAAATAGAAATAGCATTCTGACGATATCTTTTTTACATGATTTTGAGCCTGTATGCCCAAGTTATGGTTAAAAAATCACACCTAGGTCACTTAGGGATTGAAATCTTGAATTGGGTAAAAGGGTTGATGCACTCTTAATGTCAATGGAATATTCCTCTTTTCCAAACACATATTATCACCATCACCAAAAAACAAAAGATTTGCTAGAATATTCTCTAGCTCATTTGAATATGCTAGAAATGTTTCTCTATCTCCTTGCACTAAAATTAGTAAGGTCTACTAAATCTAGGGGTTCAATAATTTAGGGCCATCACAAAAAACTCAAACTCATTTATGTAGGTCAAGGTAAGTGGCTACATATGCTATGTAGGTCTTCATAGACGTAAAGTAGAATTAACACAAGTGCCCTTTTTGAAAAATCGACCTTGCATTTTTATGATATTTTGGGAAAAAAGGGTAGTAAATGTTTACCAAAAAAAGATAAATTGCTTGATTTTTTTTTGACTTGCATTATTTTGCACACCGAGCACACTAGGGTATGGAACTATATAGTTGTCTTGATTTATGTTGTATGGTATAAAGTTTTGTGCCCCCTAAAAAAAATTACAATTTTTTTCTTGATCTCTAATTTTGATGTATTGATAGGATTTTTCAAGGTTCTTGTGCCTTCTGAGTGCAATGACAACAACCATTATGCTTCAAAGTGCCCAAATTTTTTATCTACTCTTCTATTTTGCCTCAATTTATGTTATGTCATCCAAATTGACCCAAAACATGAATTGCTCAAATTTTGATGAAACTACAGTCAATCTTCAGGTTTTGGGACATTGTGAACATGATGGTAACCTCCGTTTGAGCCTAATACATACAAATAAATCACTCAAGGTTGGATCCATCAAGACTGCAGATAAGAAATTAACAGATATGAAGCTCTAATATCATGTAGAAGTTGATGATACAACCATATGAGCCAAGAATCTTCTACAAGAAAAACATGTATCACACAAAAGAGATCAACAAAATATAATAGGTCCATAACAACCCAAGAATTATGTATTGGTGCACAAAAGAATATCAGGAATACAATTAAAATGAATGAATAAATCCTTATTAAAGTATGAATGAAACTATAGGTGTGAATCTTAAAAGCCAAATTAAATTAGCTAGTAGCAAGTGTCACAATCATAATGAATGAGATAACTTAAGCTATTATTATCATAATTAAATAAAATAGAAAAGAACCTAAGTTTAGCTTAAGTAAAAAAGTAATTAAAGGAGGTCTAATTAGTAAATAATTAGAGAAAGTGTCTTTATTATTTTAATAGGTCTGAGAGTTATAATATAAAATAAATCTATTGAATTATTAAGGACCATATGTTTGAAGACTAGAAATGTTGGACCTCTATTTATGCTTTTCCCTAGGATTGAAATTGTTCATCATATCTATAAAGGGCTAAAGCCATAGTGTAGGTCTTTCCAACTATTGCAAATTTAACTTCTATCCACACTAATAATCTCACAAAATGCACACTCTATTTAATTTTATTTTTTTGTGTTTCTATATGGATAATATTTTTAAAGATAGCTTCAAAGAGCTTTCAAATTTATAAAGAATGTGTTATTTTAGGTATCCTTAAACAAATTCTAACTTTATGATTATGTGATATATTTAGGACAACAATATGTAAATGACCATTTTTTATGATGGTTATGTAAATAATTTATTTTATAGTATGAGTGCAATTGTTTCTAAGTTTCTTTTATTATGACTACTTGAGAAAAGTTAAAAATTATTGAATAAGAGATTATGATGAAATGAATCAAATTTAATTCCCTTAAAAGTAAGTACACAACATGAAATAGTTGACCTATATTGTTAAATGCATTGTTTGGATTAAGGAAAAAATGGGTTTTGTAGGGACCCTGAAACCCTTTACAAAGATGATTCAAAAAGGTTTAGAATCAAAGCATTAAACCTAGAACAAAAATACAAGAAAAAACAGGCTACTGAAGATACAATAGGACACACTACAAGCAAGAAACTACCAAAAATCTAGAAAAAGCACCAAAAACCAGCAACAACGAAGCAGGAACCAGTACCGAGACAGAGACAAAACCAAAAACAAGAACATAAACTACATGAGTCTCTTTAAGGTTTGTACAACCTCAACCTTGAATTGACTCATTTTATTAGCAGCAAACCTTAACTCCCGATAATCCACAGTCTGGGAGGCAAATTTCCTCTTCATATTCCCCTTGGTCCTCTTACAAGGGCCATAATCCACCTGATTCTTGTCTTTATCCTCATCCAGGATAACCAACATCTTGTCCTATTGATCACTATTAAGATTATTCACAATAATGTTCATTGCATCAACAGTCTACTTAAAAATTCAGTGTTTGTTAGACATTATGGTCATAGGGCTGGGCTGAATCTTCTTGAATGCATTGTTGATACAATTTCAGTGGAATTTATTGTTTCCAATTTGAAAGGAAATTCTTTTTCCTAATATTGACACCCACAAATCTTGACATTCCTGGAAAACTAAGTGTTTGATTATAATAGTTCCATCAAAAAGATGATAGCTAAATATAATGAAGACGATCCAAACATTATTTTTAGTTAATGTATTTCTCACCCTTGTGTTTACTCATCTTGTCTTAATTATTCTTATGAAATGTCTAGATACATTAAGTTCATTAATATATGATTTAATTGCATAATTGTATGTGTTTCCTAGATTACACATTGTCATTGATCATTATATGTTACATCATGTACAATCTCCATTGTTTTTATGGCATTTCCCCTTAAGAGTGCAATATATATTTATAAATGCATTTTATCGATGGAAGGATGTGACTGAGAAAACATGTGTTCACTTGATCATTCTAGTGACATGTGACTAGTGTTATGTTTGTGTCTTCACTCGTTTTTATTTATTTAAAAATATGTTGTGTATATCTTATCCATTTCACTCAATTCTTGTTGAAAGATATATTTTCATAATATATGTGAAGTCATGATTTGACTCATTATTAGTTTGAATGTGTCAAGACTAGAGTTCTTAACAAGTGATTAAAATTTGTAAGTCCAACCAATTAAACTCAAGGATATTTTTTCAATAATTTTCTTCTAAAGTTTTTTATATTAAAAAAATGCAAAGCAAGAAATTTTCAAATATAATAAAAAGAAAAATTTTATCTTAATTTTCATTAGACAAAAAATTTAATAAAGAAATTAAAAAGGAATCCAAAGACTAAGCTTCAGTTGCATAGTTTTAGAATATAGAAGTATTGCCCGAACTTGAAATATACAATTAAAAGGAAGCATTAGCATTAGTAATATGGCTGATGGCATTTAGCATTAGTGCTATGGCTAATGTTATTTTCCTTTTTAGTTTCTTGCAAGTGAACTAGTAAACTTCCAAGGCCTTTAAGTGACATTTCCTAGATTCTTGTAATTGTCCTAGATATTTGATACTACTTGTTTGGTCCTAAGTTGATCTACTTACAGATGAAGATGTCATTTCAAAGTAATTTATCTCTTGTGATGTCCAATTCAACAAAAGTCAAGTCGAAGATCCGATTATATTTTTTTCCTTCAAATACATACAGGTTACATATCATGAACCGAAAAATTGAATAATCTGTTGTTGGATGTATATTACTTTTTGGTTGCCAGAATTTTTGCATCACTAAGGTTGGCACGCCACTTAAGCATGATCGATAGGGAGTGAAATGAGCTTAAGGATTCCAAAGACTAAGTTTCAGTTGCATAGTTTTAGAATATAAAAGTATTGCCCGAACTTGAAATTTTCAATTAACAGCACATACCGTTGATCATACGGCATCAAGAAAATAAATTTCATTCATTCTTTCCATCCCACTACAGTCAAGAATATGGTTTAAATTGTTTGTGAGCGTCTTGCTTTTATTGTACTGGATCCTATGAGTAAATTTGCATTCATTTTTAATTGATGTCAATACTAAACAGCAATTCGGCTAACTTTATTCGCTATAAAGCATATAGAAAACAAGCTGTAATTCCTATTCCCCAGCAAAGGAAACAAAAAATCTTGTCACCTGCTTAGTACATCACCTAACGAAAACCGGGAAAACGTGGATAGATTTCAACAAGAACCTGACAGAGTTCACGGGCAATCAGCCCACACCAAATGTATGCAAATGTTCAATATAGTTACAACACAATTCCTGCACGTCGAGTAATCAACCCTCACCAAATCATGGTATCTCTGATGGCGATAAATACCCACTATTAACTCTCGTCTTCTTCAAAGCATATAATTGCAGCAACTTGTTTCCGTAGTATTGTTTTCGTTAGTTCTGCTGAGAAATCAATATTGTGAGAATGAAAAAGGCTGGTGCAGTATTGCTTATTGTTATGATTCAGGTGGCCACCACCATGCCACTAATAATGGCGGAATGCCCACTTGACGCTGTGAAGCTTGGAGCCTGTGTTGATGCGCTTAGTGGCCTTTTGCACGTGGGCGCTGGAGATCCCGTAGTAAACCAATGCTGTCCTGTGATTGAAGGAGTTTTGGCATTAGAGGCAGCACTGTGTTTCTGCTCAACCATTAGGGCCAAGCTTCTCAACCTTACTATCCTTCTCCCACTGGCAATCCCGCTTATTGTAGCCTGTGGAACGACAGTTCCTCCAAGCTTCAACTGCCCAGCTCAGTAACCTGTTATCATTGCTCAAAGTATTCTATAGCTTAGTTTTCTCTTCAACTCATATGCCTACTAGTATCTATTCTATGGTTTTGGCTGTGGATTTCAGTGCTTGTTGGCTGAATAAAAATGTTGGAAGGATGACGCTTTGCAAAAGAATGTTCGCCTCGTATATTTGAGGTTTGTGAAGAGTCATGCAACTTTCAACTGTAGAAATTCTATTGCAGTCACTGATTATTAATCTCCTATCTCATAAAAATTATTTAACTGCTGAAAATAAATTTACAGCTGAATATCGAAAAATAACACAACTGCAACTTCACTAAAAATACGGAAAGAAATAAGCAACACAAGGACACAATATTTTTGGACAATCGTCCCTGGAAAAACCCCTAAGGGAAAACCAGTTCTACAGATGGAAAATATGTTAATCTTCAGCAATATAAGAATTACAAAAGAATTCCTTGCCTCTTACTGGCAGAACTCCGACAAACTCCTAATATCTCCTGCTGATATCCTCCACTGCTATATCAACGCTATCACTGCGCCTCTTTCTAACACTGCAAGACTATTTGCTATCACTGCAAATTCTTCTCAAGACTTCTTATTTTCCAAATGACCCATGACCCCTTTTTATACTACTCTATTGGAAAACCAACGGCTGAGATTAATTCAAACCAACGGCTGAGATTAAGACAACTCAATTAACCAATACCTAATTTTGGCTATGAGGTGTCACCTAAAAGAGCCACTATTAAATAACAATTGTTATTATCCTAACAACACTTGTTTGACAAAAACAACCATTTTCTAATTCTAGGTCAGGACGAACAGCTGTCCAAAACTACCCATAACTAATGCTATTATTTTTGGGTAAGGACGAACAGCTGTCCAAGCTACCCATAATTAACACTCCCTCTTAGCGAGGAAGTTGTTCTGCACGACACCCATCTTATCTCTGAAGAAGATGAATTTTGCCTTCCCCAATGCCTTTGTCAGAATGTCTGCTACCTGCTCCTCTGTAGGTATGTACTGTAGCTGAACAATCCCCCTCTGTACACAATCCCTGATGAAGTGATAGCTGATGTCTATATGTTTCGATCTATCGTGAAACACTGGATTCTCAGTCAACTTGATGCAACTCTGATTGTCGCAGTGTATCACTGTAGTCTCAACCTTCTGACCAAACAAGGCTACTAGCAACTTTCGAAGCCATATAGCTTCACACGTCGCCATGCTGGCTGCTATGTATTCTGCTTCTGATGAACTCAAGGCCACAGATTTTTGCTTCTTGCTGAACCAAGAAACAACTCCTGATCCCAAGCTGAAACAACATCCTGAAGTACTCCTTTTGTCTGTTGTATTGCCTGCCCAATCTGCATCAGTATAGCCTATCAACTTGATACCTTCACCTCGAACATATCTGATCCCGTACTCAACTGTACCATGAAGATAACGCAATACATGCTTAGCCGTCGTCCAATGCACTCTCTTTGGCTCTACCATGAACTGACTAAGAGAGTTTACTGCAAAGGCTATATCTGGCCTGGTGTTGACCAAATACATGAGCGAACCAATCAGCTGACTGTATAGGGTGGGATCAATATCCTTTTCCTTGGATGCATCTACCTTCCTCCAATTAGTGATCATGGGTGTAGACATGGCTTTGCAATCTTCCATCTCGAATCTCTTCAAGATTTCAATGCAATATTTCCCTTGACCAAGGAAAATCTCTCCATTAGTCTGCCACACCTCCATGCCTAGAAAGTAGTGCATAAGTCCCAAATTCTTCATCTCAAACTCTTCTGCAAGGTCCCTCTTGCAATCCTCTATGAGCCCTAGCGCACCAGTAAGAAACAAGTCATCCAAATATAGAACAAGAATGAGAACCTCACCCCCAACCACCAAGTAGTAGAGGTTCGCATCAGCCTCACTCTTCACAAAGCCCATTTCCTGCAAGTATGTATCAATGCACTCATACCACGCTCTGGGAGCCTGCTTGAGTCCATATAAGGCTTTCTTTAATCTGCACACGTGGGTCTCTTTGTTGTGTGCTACAAAGCCTTCTGGTTGTTCTATGTATACCTCCTCCTTCAATTCTCCATTAAGGACTGTTGTCTTGACATCCATTTGATGGATCTGCCATCCCATCTGTGCTGCAAATGAGATTATAGCTCATATAGAAGTATACCTGGCCACAGGAGCAAATGTCTCCTCATAGTCTATTCCCTCCTTCTGAGAGAACTCCTTGGCCACAAACCTCACCTTATATTTCTCGATGCTACCATCTGCACCATGCTTTATCTTGAAGATCCAGCGCGATCCAACTACTGCTCTATTAGTTGGTCTAGGCACTACCTCCCATACATCATTTTGCATTATTGAGTTATATTCCTCAACCATAGCATCTCGCCATACCTGATGCTTTGTAGCTTCCTGATAGCTGGAAGGTTCACTATCTACCAACTGGCTGACTAATGCCACATAGTCATTGAACTTGGCTCGTTGTCTCCTCTGTCTTGTACTCTTCCTAGGAGCTCCCACAGACTCCTGAGTATCCCTTTGTATGTCTTGAACCTCATGGTTCCTACTGCCAACTGTAGAGGATGAAATATCAACCTCTATATCATCTAGATGCATATCCTACTACACCAGTTGCTCCATACTCTGTGAATCTTCACTACCTGAGTCTATGCTTGTACTAGTTACTGTACTTGAGCTTTGTTGTCCTTGACTTGGACTTGGAGCTTTCGTTGGCTGCTCACTCCGATCATCTGCTGGCAAATCTCTGGATCTTCTAAACGCCTTGTCCTCCATGAACTTGACATCGCGTCTGACAATAATTCTTCTGGTCCCTAGAATGAACATCCTATATGCCTTTGAAGTTTCACTATACCCAACAAAGTACCCCTTCTCTGCAGTCTGATCTAACTTGGTACGTGTGTCTCCAGGAATAAGGCAATATGCCAAACTCCCAAATATCCTAAAGTGACCAACATCTGGCTTCTTCCCCGTGAAAGCCTCCTCTGGTGTCATTTTCCCTAGTACCTTGTGTGGAACCCTATTCTGAATGTAGACTGCTGTACTACACGCTTCTGCCCATAAGTAGCGGGGCATGTCCTGGTCATGTAGCATAGCCCTTGCTGCCTCCGAAATAGAATGGTTCTTCCTCTCAGCAACTCGATTCTGCTGTGGATTGTAAGGAACAGTCCACTCTCTCTTGATTCCTTCTCTGGTACAAAAATCTTGGAAGTCATTTCCTTTGTACTCGCCTCCATTGTCTGACCGAAGAACCTTTATCTTCCTTCCTGTTGAGTTCTCCACAAGAGCCTTGAACTCTTGGAAGCGACTGAAAACCTCATCCTTGGTCTTCAAGAAGTATATCCAGGTCTTTCTAGAGAAATCATCAATAAAGGTAACATAATACTCATATCCTCTGAGAGACTTTGTCGACATTGGTCCACATACATCTGAATGTACTAGATCAAGAACACCCGTAGATCTGGTGTCACTCCTTGGAAAAGATGCTTTTGCAAACTTTCCCAACACACATCCCTTACATACATCATCATGCTCTGTGCTCACCTCTGGAACACCTGTCACCGTCTCACAAAGCAATCTAAGTGCTCCATGATGAATATGGCCCATCCTCCTATGCCATAGCTCTCCAAGATCTCTAGCGTTACTGCTTCTCATGAGTGCCTTAGGAGTATCAAACTGTAACCTATAAAGGCGACCACTCCTAACTCCAATAGATATAGGTGATTTCCAATCTTTATGCTTAATCAAAACATGCATCCCTCTAAAGAGAACATTATACCCTTTATCTTGAAGGACAGATACAGAAACCAAATTCATACCTAAGCCTGGCACATGCAACACATCATGAAGAGGAATTACCTTTCCATTCTCCCTCTGAAGCTGAACAGTCCCTTTCCCAACTGAGTTGAGCTTGGACAAGTTCCCCATAGAGATCTGGATTCTGGTGTTCTCCTCCTTGTAGCTGGAGAAGTATTCTTGAACTCCTGTCATATGAAATGACGCCCCACTGTCTATATACCAGACACTCTGTGAGGTTGAGCTAATCATACAAGCTATGAGTGCAAACTCATCCTCCAATCTACTAGAGAGCTCCTCTGCACTTGCTGAAGCTGCCACTTGGTTCTTTCCGTTCTTATCTTTCTTCCTTTGTGGGCAATCGCTGACATAGTGGCCAAACTCGTGACAACCAAAGCACTTGACCTTAGATAGGTCCTTCTTCTTCTTTTCAATTTGTGAATTTGCTCCTTTGCTAGATCCCTTCTTTGTTTTCCCCTTTCCCGCTAGGGCAACATTTTCTTGTTCTACCTCACTTTTCTGACTCTTATTGTTGGCTCCATTGACAAGGCTTAGTCTAAGCTCCTCCTGAGTGAAATCACTCCAAAGTCGATCCCAACTTGGTAAGGTGTCTCGTCCATTAATAACTTGAACAAAGACATCCCATTGCTTAGTAAACCCATTTAGGGCTATTCTTACTAGCTCGTCTTCATTTGGCTTATCTCCAACAGCTGCTAACTCGTCCTTGACAAGTCTAAGCCTGGTGAGGTAACTTGTAACATCTTCTCCCTTGTTCATCCGGGTATTCCTCAATTTTTCTCTGAGAATCAGCTTCCGGTTAGTGGTAGAATTCTGGTACAGATTCAGAATGGCGTCCTACATCTTCTTCGCTATATCTAACTCTGCGATATGTGGAACAACATGGTCCTTGACACCATCAAGGATTATCCTCCTCGCCTTGGCATCATCCTTCTTGTATGCTGCAAGTTGTACTGGATCTGTAGGTACAGCTACAGTACTGGTAACATATTCCTTGATACCATTCTCTTCCAACAATAAAGAAATTCTGGCTTTCCTGACACCAAAATTTGAGGCACCATCCAATATGTCCTGATCTCTCAAACCTGCTGAGGCCATCTCAAAGAAATAAAGGAAAACAATAACTCGAAAGAGGTCAAACTCAAATTTCTTTCCTTTGCTTAGGGTAAACCTTTTCTACCCTCAACAAAGCTCTGATACCATGTAGAAATTCTATTGCAGTCACTGATTATTAATCTCCTATCTCATAAAAATTATTTAACTGCTGAAAATAAATTTACAACTGAATATCAAAAAATAGCACAACTGCAACTTCACTAAAAATACGGAAAGAAATAAGCAACACAAGGACACAATATTTTTGGACAATCGTCCCTGGAAAAACCCCTAAGGGAAAACCAGTTCTACAGATGGAAAATATATTAATCTTCAGCAATATAAGAATTACAAAAGAATTCCTTGCCTCTTACTGGCAGAACTCCGACAAACTCCTAATATCTCCTGTTGATATCCTCCACTGCTATATCAACGCTATCACTGCGCCTCTTGCTAACACTGCAAGACTATTTGCTATCACTACAAATTCTTCTCAAGACTTCTTATTTTCCAAATGACCCATGACCCCTTTTTATACTACTCTATTGGAAAACCAACGGCCGAGATTAATTCAAACCAACGGCTGAGATTAAGACAACTCAATTAACCAATACCTAATTTTGGCTATGAGGTGTCACCTAAAAGAGCCACTATTAAATAACAATTGTTATTATCCTAACAACACTTGTTTGACAAAAACAACCATTTTCTAATTCTAGGTCAGGACGAACAGCTGTCCAAAACTACCCATAACTAATGCTGTTATTTCTGGGTAAGGATGAACAGCTGTCCAAGCTACCCATAATTAACATCAACATATTAAACGTTAATATGCATTAGATTGCACTTATTACTGGACGAATTGGTGCTCTAATAACCATTCGCCTAGACTTGTAAAAGTATAAAATATAAAATAAGTAAATAAATAAATAAAGTATTATTATTATTATTATTATTATTATTTGTCATGAATATTTGTTTGTAAAAGTAGTTAAATATATTATCATATGGTTGATAAGCATATAAGTTGTAAGAAAATATATATTTGTTTTTATAATATTTATTATTTGATTGAAAGGGTTATAATTATCTATATTTATCAATTATTGGAAGAATTTTTGTGCTATATCATATATAAATTAATGTCAATAAGATTAGATTAATATTCACTAATTTTAGATTGAAAAACCAACTGTTATTAAAAAATTTGTTTTAAGTTTTCTATTAGTATAAAATAGGTTTTGAAGGGGCCCTGAAACCCTTACAGTCACAGAACTACCATCGATTAATGGACTAGACTACTTGTAGCAAACAACAAATTTTAGAAAGGACCTAAAACCTTCTTGACTTACGGGCATCGAGAACGCAAAACTTAAAGATTGCACAAAGAATAAACAACAATACCGAGTAGCCACAAATAGTCAAACACCAGCCAAACTTCAAGATTGAAACATTACCAAACAAGCTGGCCCAAGAAGAGGGTTTAAATCAGCAAACAATAGACCTCAACAAACAAAAAGCAAGGGTTTTTTCAGGAACCCTCAGCCTACAAGAAGGGTTTTCCTAGGCTCCCATAACCTATAATAGAAACTCCATGCCACAAAAAACCATGAAGCGTAAGCCTAACCAAAAACAAACACTGACCAAACTAGGCCCTTGAAAACTGCTAGCATCCTACCAGTCCCCAAAATAAAAAAAAATAGGGGTTTTCCAGGCTCCCTCAACCTCGGGAGTGAGTTTTGCAAGTCTCCAACAAATTGTCAAGGCCCATACAACAACATCTCTTCCTGAAAGAATAATCTAGGACACATGGACACATGGTTTTAACAAGGCTCCCTTAACCTTAAATTTGAAGAAAAATAGTACTATGAAAATAATACCCTCCATTCTCTCCACCTTAATAGGAGAGTAAGGAAGGAAATCTGCATGAAGACCAGTCTTCACTCCTAAATAGTTAAGAGACAACACATCAACAACTTTCCAACAACCATTTTCAGTCTCAATCACAACATCCACCTTATCCTCAATAGAAGATAGGTCATCTCCAACACTATCCATCTTCACCTCTAAAGAAGATAGGGCCACCTCTTTAGGAAAAGATAGAGAAAACCAAAGAAAAAAGGACAAGTCAACCCAAGGGCCAACATGAATAGAAATAATCAAAACTGCCCATATAAAGGATGCACCAAATAGCACCCAGGGGACCACAACAAAGGTCTAACCTATATCAGAGAAAAGGTTACCATCCTCCGTGAAGCACATCAAGACCATAATCCTCAAAAAAAAAAAGACCTCAAAAAAAATAGGGCCACACAACCAGGTCGACAACATCTCCCAAAGTGATGGTAGAATTAGCAAAATAAACCCCAGACATAGCCCACCTGCTTTGCCCACGAACCAAGCCATCCATATGGAAGAAAATCGGGCTGAATAAGAGTGTGTTCGCAAAAGGAGAGCCACCATAGGTAACCCTAGTTGAGGAAATAATAGATGCCCTGAACATAGAAAGGAGACAAGAAAGAGAGCCCTCGCTAGTGAAGGAAAAAATGGAGCAGAGAAAGGGAAAGGGGAAGACCTCAACACATTCCCCACAACCCTCAACCCCATCAGAAACTTCGACAACCCCTTCACCAACAACATCCTTCTGAGCCCTAGCCCAAGGCACCCCCATCCAAACACTCCAACTGATGAAATGGCTAGACCGTAGAGCGCAACCCAAAATCCAAGCAAAACCCAAGGGAAATGATCCAACCATCATCATTATCATCGACTTCATCATCTCCGCCATCAAAATCCCCTTAAACCCTCTCTCCCGCCTCACCTTCCGCTCTCCTCATTTCAAAAATATTCTCATGCGTAAAAATAGTTTTATGTTATTCTTAAATAAATTAGAAATAATGTTCTTAGGAAATTTTTTATATTTTATTATAGAAATCATTATTGAATGTTCTACTACGTGAAAATTGATGTTGTGGGTCCATGGGATATGGTTTCATCGTGTTATACCCCTCATGGTATTGGTTCCATGTCCTTAGGCTATACAAACCAACCACATGATTGATATATTTTCACAGGTTTAGCAAGTAGGGAAGTTGATGCAGTCAAGGTAGGGAGATCCAATGAAGGACAACCCATCCTTGTAGCCTCACACAAAGACCATGCAAAATATACCGGTAATAGGTAATACAATGCTAGAAATAGAAAAAATAACAACCGGTAACAACACATAATACATAACTGATAAACAATATAAACAATATTTATAATAGGTTGAAGAATGACATATGCCACATGCTAGAGTGTAGCCAAAGATTACAAAACAATTCTTACAACTTAGATCTATGATCCACAGATCATCCTCTCAATAAATCATCATCTGGTAACAGCTTCCATTATTCTACACTGATCCAGACCTCAGCCATCCCAACTTCAGTCTCCTCAGACTAGAATATTACCAGAAACAATATACAAATCTAAGATCCACACATCTTCTGCTCGACAAATAGATCTTGGGTAAGAGTGTGCACTATTCTGCACTGATCCGAACTTCAACCATCCTGGCTTCCATCTCCCTAGACCAGAATCTCTCTGAAAACTACATCTTGGTCGATCTCGAACTTCAGTCTTTTATCTTCTATCTTCCCTCTTCTCAAATGATTCCTAAACTTCCATTTATACCATCCGCAAATAATAATAACTTGATCAAGTTGGCCCAAAGACCAATAAGTTTATGTAACGTGTAAACAATATAAAGTTGGCTCAAATCAATAAGAACAACATCCAATGCACAAAATATCACGTGGTTCTCCAGGAACATTGAAAAAGACATAAGAAACATAAATCAATGATCTGCAAGTCACGAGGATAAACTGCAACCCGATCCAAGCTCACTCAACATACTGCAAGACTAACCAGTAAGAACATATCAACCGAGCCAATACCAGAATCGACATCTCACCGGATTTAAATCTAAATGCCATGAAACTTGAACACAACAAAGACCACAAACTCAAGGGAATAAACCCCAAACCACAATGCTAAACTCTCAAACAAGAAGAAATGCCATGATCACCAAGCAATTCCACTGCTAACCACCCAATCAGCAAGAACTACACCGGTGCTCCTGCATCAAAAGTTTAATGCTGATATTTGTTATGAGTTAAATTTCATACATGGTCCTTGCAAATATTCAATGTAAAAAAATTATTAAGAATACTAGTTGTGAAATTTAATTGCATTATGATCATAAGTTGTGTCCTTATAAAGGATAAGCCCTGTCATAAAGATATAGACTAACTATATAGTGGAATAAATGGAATCATGTTGTAAATGTACATAGATAAAAGTGGATGGGACTATTTGATAAATGGGTCATAAGAGTAGTTAGATGAGTATCACACAACATGAAAATTGGAGAAAGAATTCATCACCCAAAATATAGAGAATAATACACAAAATAAACCACTAAATAGGATAGTATGAGAGGTATGAAAGATCTATTGTTAAAAAAAAACAACTATTTTCTTAAGGTACACCTTACTTATTATATTTTTACATGAAACATGATAGCATGATCAATGTTCTTTTCCACATGCATAACATAATTTCACTTATTCTATAGAATAATCAAACAAATTGAACAAATCCTATGTAGATTTACTCTAAACAAGCATTTATTTTAGCATAAGTGTCTATTCATTCGCATCATTAGGATAACAACACATTGCACACATATCAATCCAGAAGGACACCGTTGTCTAACCAAGTAACTAATAAGAAAATAGAATGATGGTATTAAGTCCACATGCATTGGGAGGGACCTTCCGTGCAAGTCCACAAGTTGCATACCTCTTATTTGTGTAAGAGGATTACCTTCCAAGAGATAGCCATCAATAATCACTAGGAAGGCTAGTTGATCATAGTTTTCCATACAACCCAAACTTAGTGCCATCCTCAAACTTTTCTTTGTTTCTTCTTCCTTATATAAGCTAAGACAAGGTCATCTTTCTCAAACTTTATGAGGAATCCCATCACAACAAAATGCCAACATTCAAAAACATGAAGGTCCTAGCTTAGTCACGAAGAGATAATAATATATAAAAATAAAATAATTTCAATTTTACTAATACAGTAAATAAATGTGCATAATGTAAATATTAAATAAAATTTAAGTGCAAGCATCATGTGAAAGAGTAAATTCACAAATAATATCTCAACTAATTTATATAAGATAAAATAAAAATTATTGGCCCACACAAGCAAGATAAAAAAATTACAAATAACCAAAAATAAAGTTCACAATCCCCAAAATTGCACGCATTACATAACTATGTCACTACCATCTAGCCGCCAGATAAGGAAGGATGGAAGTCACATCCATGATAATCACAATATTCAAAGTATATATACATTTATTGTATGAACACACAAATCTCTACATGGAATGGTAATGTGCCTATTTAAGAGGACAGAAATAGGCCACACACCACAAAACATAATTATAATAGTTCATTGTGTTTCCATTTGTTGTAGACACATGCCAAAACCCCACATGGCATGAAAATACACTTCATCAAAAATGGTAGTCTAGGTTGTATATTGGATAGCGAGGTGCCTCAAAAAAGAGAAACACCTAGCCACATGCTACATATCAACGTTTCTTGCAAAAAATGGGATTTTCATGCCATATTTCATAGTTAGAGGTTGACATGGCAAGGAAAATTCATACGCTACTAAACATATCCTAACATAGAAAACATAAGGTCATCTCTATAGATACACAAGTGTCCCCAGACCACTTTACAAATAATTGAAAAAGTATTAAAAAACAACTACCATCAAGAACACATTATTATTGTGTAGACTATGTGTGACATGACATCTATTTACATTAGGAAAAAATATATGCAAAATTAGAAATCATCATAGCATGGTATAATTACCATATCTAGAATAAAGATATATAAGAAATCAATGTAAGAGAAAACTTGTATTAAGAATCAAATAATAAATTCTAATAGTAAAATAAATAAAAAAATAGGATCTAATGGCATAATGAAATACCTAATGGTCAATTCTATAAGAAGTAGAGGGTTCCCTCTCTTACAAATGTATATGTGACAAGGATACTCCATGAAAATGTCTCAATATATCACCATAGCTTCCCAATTTTTTCCTCTTTTATTTAATTCCACACATATTGATTTGCTCCACAACAAGGTTGGCTTGTGATATGGTAAAAAACAAAGGAAAAACAAATGCATAGTTGCACCATACTTGTAGGTAAATGATCTATGAATCCGCTTGATTGCTACCAAGTGGGATTCTCTTGGGATTTTCAGGAATCGTGCAGCAATTCCCACTGCATGTGCAATGTTTGGTTTGCTATGTACTGCATAGTGCAATTTACCAGTCATTAATCGGTATTCCTTCTCATTCACCAACCCTGAGTCATCCTCTTTGGATAATTTGCAACTGGTCACCATTGGTGTACTAACTAGTTTGCTTTCTTCTATGCCAAAGGTCTTCAACACCTCTTTGACATATTTGGACTGACTGATAAAGATTCCATCTTTCATTTGTTGAATCTGTAGTCCAATGAATAACTTAATCTCCCCTATAAGTGACATCTCAAACTCCTTTTTCATCTCATCTGCAAAATCATGAATCATCTTGTCATCTCCTCCAAAGATTATGTCATCAACAAATACCTCACAGATCAAAATCTGATCTCCTTCTGACTTCAAGTAGATATTACTATCCTCACTTGTTCTCTCAAATCCAATCTTCACAAGATGGGAGTGCAAGCATTCATACCATGCTCTAGGTGCTTGCTTTAGTCCATACAAGGCCTTATGTAGCCTACACACCATGTCACTGTCTTCTGATATGACAAACCCATTTGGTTGATCTATAGACACCTCCTCTTCTAGTATTCCATTCAGGAATGCAGACTTTACATCCATTTGATATACTTTGAATCCTTTGAATGCTGCATATGCAAGAAGCATATGAACTCCTTCCAATTTGGCTACTGGAGCAAAGGTCTCTCCATAGTCTTCTCCTTCTTCTTGGGCATATCCTTTACACACCAATCTGGCTTTGTTTCTAGCCACTGATACATCTTCATTCAGCTTATTTCTGAAAACCCATTTGGTGCCAATGACATTTTTATGCTCCGGTCTAGGTACCAAAGACCATGTACCATTCTTTTCTATCTAGTCAAGTTCCTCTTCCATTGCCTTGATCCAGTCTTCATCTTTATGTGCCTCTCTGAATGTTTTAGGCTCAAATTCAGAGATCGTGCAAGAGTTTTCTCTGATCTTTCTTCTTGTAAGAATTCCTACATCCTTGTCTCCTATGATCTGCTTTGGATCATGATTTAGCTTTACATACCTAGGAATGATCTCTTTCCTCTTTCTTTTCTTCTTCATCCTCATCTTCATTAGCATCAGCATCCACAGGTGTAGGAGCACTATTACTGGTGCTTGACTGTTTTGCAACCGGTTCCCAGAAGGTTACTACTAGTTCATCTCCTACTTGCTCACTGTCGCTTTCCTCAAATTTCTCAGAGGTTTCATCAATTCTAACATTGATGCTTTCAACAATTCTCTGAGTCCTATTGTTGAAACATTTGAGAGCTTTTCTCTTTGTGGAATACCCTAGGGACATTCCCTCATCACATTTAGCATCAAACTTGCTCTGATGTTCACTCCTCTTGATATAATGTTTACTACCAAACACTCTGAAGTAGCTTACCACTGGTGTCTTACTAGTCCACTACTCATAAAGTGTTTTGTCCTTACCCTTTTTGATGAGTACCCAGTTCATTGTGTAGACTGCAGTGCTCACCGCTTCTCTCCAAAAGGTGTGAGCAACCTTTCCTTGGATCAACATAGTTCTAGCTTCTTCAACCACAGTCTGGTTGTTTCTCTCTGCTAGGCCATTCTGCTATGGAGTTCGGGGGGTAGACAATTGCATGTTGATGCCATTCTCTTCACAGTATTTCTTGAATTCACCGAAAGTGAATTCTCCTCCTCGATCAGTTCTTAAGCACTTAATCCTCTTACCACTTTCTTTTTATACAAGTGCTCTGAAAGCTTTGAAATTTCCAAAAGATTCATATTTGTCCTTCAAGAATGTGACCCACACCATTCTTGAGCAATCATCAGTAAGAATCATAAAATACCTATCTCCCTACACACTCTTAGTTTTCATAGGACCACACAAATCAGTATGCACAAGATAAAGTAAATTGTCTGCAGTGAAAGGTTTACCTTTGAAGGTTGAGGAAGACATTTTCCCCAGTTGACACTCTTTGCACAAAGGATTTTCCAGTTTGCTCAGCATAGGCAATCCTCTAACTGCCTTGCTCTTACTGGCCTTCACAATATTGTCAAAGTTTACATGGCAAAGTCTCCTATGCCATATCCAACTATCCTCAAACTTAGCCATAAGACATGTTCTGACATTAGCATTTAGCTGAAATAGGTTACCTTTGGTCTGCATACCGGTAGCCATCAGTTCACCATTCTTTCCCTTGATTTTGCACACTCCATTTCTGAATTCCAGAGTGAGTCCATTATCATTTGGTTGAGCAACACTCAAAAGGTTATGCCTGAGACCTTCTACCCAATACACATTACCGGCACTGCTTCTTCCATTCAACGAGATGGACCCTCTGCCTTTTACCATACATGGTGCATCATTACTAAAATGAACCACACCACCATCATAGTCTTCCAGAGATAGAAACTTACTCTGGTCACCAGTCATATGGTGAGATTAGCCACTATCAATAATCCACTCATTGGAATTATCAAAGCAGGAAACAAGAGCCTTCTTGTCTGACACATCTTCCTTGACCGCTACAAACACAATATCTTCATTTTCTTCATCTTCTAATTCCTCATTAGTGACACCTTCATCAACTGCTACAAAATAGTTTCTCTGGTTTCCTCCTTTGAACTTCTTGAACCTCTCTGGTTTATCCTTGTTGTCACCATTAGGTCAGTTTACAACAATATGTCCTATCCGGTTACAAGAAAAGAATTTCAAAGGAAGCTTACCTCTATATTTACTGGTTCCCTTGGGAAGTCTCTTGTCAAGAAGAGCTTCAAATTCCATCAGGATCTCCTCATCATCCATTTCTCTACTTTGTCTTGGTTCACCATTGGTACTAGCTTCTTTGCCTTTTCTAGATGGTGTAGCAGATGCTCTGAAGGCTGATTCAGTCTTCTAAATATTGCCATCATAATTATTTAGCTCATAAGTTGTTAACTTTGCAATGATGGAGTCTAGGGATACCTTTGTCTTGTCTATAGACCTCAACTCCTGAATAACAACAACCCTTGTTGCATAGACTGGTAATAAGGATCTCAAAACTTTGCTAACAACAGTGGAATCTTCCAGTTTACCACTTGCACTCTTGATATCTCCAACAATATTTTTGATTCTTATTCCATATTGTTGAATGGTCTCTCCTTCAACCATCCACATGTCTTCAAACTTTCCCCTAAGGCTTTCTTCCTTAGCTTGTTTCACATGCTCATCACCACCATAGATATTCTCAAGGGCATCCCATACTTCTTTGGGATTCTCTTTGTCGTGAACATCAATAAACTCAATGTCAAATAAACTGCTAATTAGGGCTTCCATGACTTGCCCATTCTCCTGAATCTCTCTCTTTTGATCATTGGTGAAAGTATCTGTAGGGATAACATAAGCATTCTCAACATAGCTCCAATGTTGAGCACCCATGCTTCTGATGTATATCTTCATTCCGTCCTTCCATATTTTAAAGTTGTCTTTGTTGAACTTTGGACCTTCCCTCTTCATCATTAGAGTAGGATCTTTACCTCAAGTGGTTAAGCTTACAACATAGAGGACCTAGAGGATGCTCTGATACCAATTGATGAATCAATGATGAACCGTTAGTACCAAACCAATACTGTGAGGGGGGATGAATCAGTACTGATAAAAACACTTATCCTTGAACTGGTTAGACTGATAACCCTGCACTTTGACTGGAAAGCAATAACACCGGTCTAAACCAGATTACTACCGGTTAAGCACAGTGAAAGACATAAACTAGTAACTCAGCTTTTCACACAATCGAACATCTTATTTCCACTTCACTTATATGCATACACTAGTAATACATCAACTGAAATGTAAAGACTTACTGGTTCAACATGCTTTACCGCTTTATAGAGAATAATAAAGCATCACACATAACACACATTATTTTCACATGGAAAGCCAACTAGGAAAAATAACGGTGGGGATGAATACCCACAAGCTGTTCTTTGAACCCTTTTGAAGTCTGCTTTATTAGGAGCCTAGTCCGATTAAAGACTTTACAAAAGGTTTTGTTAGGAACCGATCCTGCTAGGGATCACCCAGTTAAGGGATGGCTAACATACCCGGTTAAGGGTTAAACCCTATTAAAGGTTACCTTGTTAGAGGATTTTAAGAACTCAATTATTTTGAATCACCCTGTAAAAGTATTTATAGCAAGCTAGTTAAAGCTACCCTCTTAAGGGATTTTCCAACTGTTGAAGTGGTTAGAGGTCAACAAGTATTACAATGATCTAGTAACAACACTCAATGGCAATGCAGATCCGCTTTAGTCCCTTCCTTCTACACTCACACTCTATAGGTATCTATTCTAATATTTGGTCTGGCAAGAATCACGTATCCTTTCACTTAGATACACACACAATAATTGCCAACAACTTCAACATGAAAAACAACATCGATCTTATAGGAAACAAATAGGCCAGTAGCATAAACCCTAAAACCTAAACATTTAGGTTAAGTAAATCAGTCGGTTCAATCCCGACCGTTGATCATATTGCATTGCTTAGAACAGTCTTGAATAGATCTCAAGATGTCCTCCAATTGTTGTTCTTCATCGCTTCTTGGAGGCTAATAACCCATCACACATTCTCCACAGTTTACAAAGACTTTGCACATTCTCGAGGTAGATAGGATCAATCTCCTTCATGCAAGATCCTTCACGCACACAAGGCTGACGTGGCAACACAATTTTTTCTTCATTACAATTCTAACTCATCACATGATGTCATCTGTTGAATCGTACAAGCATAGAACACTTCAACCGGAAACCCATAAGATAAGACTACCAACCGGTAGTCATACCATATGAAACCTTGATACAAAACATTCCATATACCGGTTCACATTCCAACATATTAGTTTACTTGGACAAACATACTGCTTTACTTTTTCACATATACCGGTTCATATTTCAACATACCAGTTCACTTGGACAGCCATACTGCTTCACTTTTTCACATATACCGATTCTCTTGTAAGTGCTTACTTCACTATACCGGTTCACTCTTCATCATATTGACATCAATGACAACATACAATATCATCATGTCAACATACTCTGCACATATGCCAACACTAAATACATCATCCATGGATAGGTACATGAATCAAGTACAAGATATTTAGAAAGGAATAGTAGAACAAGCATGGGGTATTTAAATCCATAAGGAAGTAAACTTATACATATTATACAATAATTACAAGAAACTTTTAAAAAAAATTTCCCCAATTAATAATTAGAATTAATCCTTCTAATATATAAATGAAATTTATTTTAATTAAAATATGTCTATGTATCCAATAAAGTCAGTGATACATGAAAATAGAATACCAAATAATAAGTAGATCAATAAATTACCTAATTAAATCAACACATTAAATTTCTATTTTCTAGAGACTGCTTCACAATACAATAAACACATGACATAATTGTATTTTAATTAATATTGCACTAATATTGTAACAAGGTATAATAATTTTACTCATGGAATAATTAATTTCATTTACTACTGACACCAATATGAAGGGTTTGGTTAGTGAATCAATTCTTTACCCAAAGTTCTACCATGTGATCCACATAATTTGTGATAAAATTAAATTGTTAAAATGCTCAACTCTCAACAAGGAGAAAATTACCAATTAATTAATACTATAGGAACAAAGTTTTATATGTGCAAGCAACCAATAATCATACAAAATAGGCATTTAATACAACATGAATGTCTACTAATATAACATTTTGCACTCCTCGGGAATAATAATACATTTCAAAACTCCAATTTTGACTAGCTTAGCACTTCTAAAATGCATTACCTAATTTACAACTGCACATGCATATTATGAAATGTGAAATGTATCTTTTATTTTTAGGATTCATAGATGCAAGATTCACTAAGATATAAATCGCATTCATAAATAATTTAGTATGATTACCTTTTATAAGTGTTGGATGTTTGGAGGGATTGCTACAAATATGTGCTTTAGAGATATCTGAGAGATGTGTTGCCATTGATGTCAACATATTTCTCTATCTGTGATAATGTTATAGTGGAGGTCAATATGTGAGTTTGTTGAGCATGTGGATGATCAGTGTTTGTGGATTGTGTATAGATGGTTCAGTGCAATTATTTGAGGTTTGCATGAAGATTTGAGTGAGTTATGGTTATCTGTGTTGTGGATAGTTTTTCTATTGTTCAGTGCTGCCAGAGCGTTAGTAATTTGATCTATATTTCTCTACATTATAATTGTAGACACCTAAAATTGGCCTGTCTAATTAAATAAATATTTATTTATTTAATTAATTCATTAATCTTCTTCTAAGCATTTCCTCATTTAAATAAATACTTTTATTTATTTAATTGATCCCACTTCTTCTATTAATTAAATAAATCTTTATTTATTTAATTAAATCATTACCCTTTTCTACCTATGACACATTTCATTCATCTCTTAATTCCTATACTACCTACCCTCTCATTATTTTCTTATTTCTTTTACCTACCCGACAATCTATCTCTTACACCTCTTAATCTTATCCCTCCATTTCCTATAGTGTCTTCTATATAAGAGTACATGCTTTTCTCATTATCAATACTCCTATGCATTCTAATCTCCTAATAATTCTAAGCATTCTAAGCATCCTATTTAGATAATGAGCATTCTAATCAATTTTATGTAATCAAGCCTTTTTGCCATCAAGCTATCAACCACATTTCCGTTCTTTGTTGAGCTCTTTTGCACACATAAAATCTGAGAGCAAATATATCAAGCAAGATCAATGGAGATAGGAAGAATGGAGATTCAAATCCTATTGGACATGTGATGGTATAATCGTTATGATATTGTTGATTTGCATTGTCTTAGGTAAACTTCATATGTTATGGTGGATCTTTGTTGTTGTTAGGCTAGGGTTTTTGTGGTTGAATTCATTTAGTCTTTCAATATTGTTGTTTCCATTATCCACTTTTTACCATACACATTTTGGCACGCTCCATCGGATATGGATTTTTCTTAGATCTATGTTTTTTTTTGTAGGTTTTTCTAACCCTATATTGCTATTTTGTAAAACAATTTGGAGAATAACCTTGTGTAGCTAGGGTTTTGGACACAAGATTAAGATCTTGGAGAGATCTAATCTGATTTCACAAACATCTTGGAATTTTTGCACCAACTTGTGTTGGCGAGTCGAGGACAATATCAAGAGCTCACAATCCAAAATTTATATTTGCATTTTGTATGAATTTTTGGAGCATATTTGCATTTTGTATGAATTTTTTATGATTTATTCATAAAAAAATAATTTTGAGAGAAAATTGGAATTTTTCGGATTTTTTTTACATTTTTGGAAATTTCTCACAATTATACAGGGGTTATATTTTTTGTGATTTAAATTTTGATGCAAAACATTTCATAAAAAAAATGGATTTTTAAAAATTAGGGCGTTTCATTATTTTGATCAGATCTCATTAACAGCTTGGAATTTTGGCATAAATTTTTTTTTTCAGTCGAAAAAAGTATCAGAAGCGCTTAGTAAAAAAATCAGATTTTTGGGAGCATATTCAAATTTTCTATGAATTTTTCATGCATTTTCATAATAAATTAATTCTGAGAGCTAATGAGCAAATATTTATGATTTTCTTACAATTTTCAAAATTTCTTAAAATTATACACAGGATTTTTTCTTTGTGATTTTAATTTTGATGCAAAATATTTCATAAAAAATCAAATCTTTAAAAATTAGGGTTTTGCATTATTGTGATCATATCTCACAAAATTCTTGGAATTTTTGTAGGAATTTTTTATTCAAGTTTGGAAGGCTTTCAAGAGTTTCCAATAAAAAATTTAGATTTTTTAGATGAATTTTGCATTTTATATGAATTTTTTATGAATTTTCATAAAAAATAAATTTTTGGAGCAAATTAGAATTGTTTTTGGATTTTCTTACATTTGTGGAAATGTCTTGAAATTTTTTAGGTGGTATGGTTTTTATGATGTAAAATAACTCGTGGAAAATTATATCTTTGTATGTATCAAAAAAATGTCTTGTCGACGGCCCCTATTTCACAAATTCTTTTGGATCTAAAATTTACCTAGCTTGTGTGCTTGCAGAAGAGGTATTATTTCAAAACTACTAATAATATTGGTGCAGGAACTTTGGCAAAAATTTGATTTTAAAATTCCTTTCTTTGTTTTCATAGACTAGCAAACACTTCAATTGGTGCACTAAAATTGAACCAACGTCTTTTGTGTCTTGAGAAATAGGCTCTTTGTGTTTAATCTTTAGAGGGCCTCCCTCCCCATGTGGTCACTAGGACTACTAGTGATGAGGGAATGACCCAAGTGGTAGCGAGGAAAACCCACCTCTTCCAAACCACTATAAATATCTATATCCATGGTGAAAGCCATGGATAATGTGTGCTGATTAGTTCATACCAATACTATGTCTCCCCATAAACCTGTTTGATCAAATTTATTTGATCAATAGTAGGGCGTAACCCCTACTAGCTAGGAGCCTTTTGTATTTACAGAGCTGAAAGTGCCACATGTGTGGCTACAAGAGAGGATACCCATACTAGCACCTTTTTGTTTTAGAAAGCCAAAATCCTTCTAGTTGTTGGGGCAAGAGGTTGGACCTCTGGAGCGGCCCACACACATACAATTCTTAGTAGAGATACAAAGTTCATCACGGGGAGTTTTCATGGGAATTGGTGCTTGGCTGCCACAAACTACTGAGTGTCGAGGGTGGAGCTAGTGGGGTCAAGCATCTAAGTATCCGCTTTGAATAGCATAGCCTCAAGGGAAACCCCATGTGGGATCAACAACTATTGTCCTAGCCAACCATAAGAACTGTGCTTGTCTTCTTCTAAACGTTCAAGCATTCAAGATCAAACATCAAAACATTACATGTCTTTTGTGTCTTGAAGTGTATGCAAAAAATTTGTACATCAAACAACACACATTCTTTTGAGTCATTTTGAGTCCAAACACCTACAAACATAGAGTCCTCATCAACATTGTGTCCTCTTGTCACAAAAACAACTTCACAAATTGGAAAAATTGCACTCAGATTTTAGAAACTGTGTTTGATAGAAACGCATATGTGTCCTGTAACTGCATCTATGTAGGACAGAAATGCGTATGTGTTATCATAGCAAACTGCATTTATAAAATTCTTAGAAATGTGTCTGTGCAGTATCTGGTCAAGTCTGTGTTGGGGAACCACGTTTATGTTCAGTATTGGGAAAGTTTACAGTCTAGCAAACATGAGCAATCAGTTTCAGAATTCTTGAGCTTCCTAGTTTATTTCTCTGGGTTTTCATCTAACATTCAGCCTATTTTTGGGTCTCACAAAGTTCATCATTATTTTACACCTTTCGTTACATACACATTTGTCTAAAATTGAGTCAAAAGGTCAGTTTCTTGTCCCCATCTTACTTTGTCAACATAATACATACAACAACATTTTGCTAAGTGGTCCCTCATCAAGGTCTATCACCTTTGGGTCTCATTTTGTCTTACTTGGAGTCAAGGTCAACTTACCTCATCAAGAGATGTATCATCTCTTTGGAAGCCAAACCTAATCTACTACATACATACTTGGTCTTACACTTTAGACATTGCGAGTACACTTCAAATTCATTTACATTCCATCCAATTCTTGGTCTTCCATACTCTTTCCACTTTCATCTAGTCTCACACATCTTGTTCAAGACCTAGTTCATGGTTGAAACTCATTCCCAAAAAACTAGGAGGGAAGCTAAAGAGGCTCAAGAGTCTCCAAACATGAGTGGATATGAGTATGACAATGATATCTTTTTCAATTCTGATCATACCACATTACCTGACATGAACATCTATAGAAATATTTAGAATGTTGAGAACATGGATGATACAAACAACAATGATGCACAAAATGATAATGTTGACAACATTTTAGTACATTCAGTGGAGGTGGAGGAAACTATCATGGATCTCCATTTTAATAGATTGGTAGAAGAGATCATGAGAAGAAATGGACAATATTTCCTACAAGTGATGGCACAAAGTGGAGCTAAGATACCTCTTGATTTTGACATGTCCCAAATAGTGGAAAATCAACCTACTTAAGAAAATCAACTCAACATGGATCAAAGGAGACCTAATATTCGAGGTACTAGGGGACAATATTTCATGCCTGTATCGCCATCATCCTTGTTTCAAAAACCTGAGATCTCAAATACACATGGTCAAGCTTATGATAATCATGAAAGAACATCTCATGAACAACTCTATCTATGCAGACCTTTATGGAAATCTTATGTGGATAAATACACTCAATTGCATAGCAATGCTAAGGACCAGCCTCAAAAGCAATTGGATATTCAGAGGCATGCTCAAAATTTGGACACAAGAAAACCCCATGTCAAATTTGGGGGCAATACACAAGAGCAAACTCATGACATGCCTTATGACCCTATATCAAGTGGTTCCTACATGCATTATCATTATAGACCTCCTCCATATGAACATGTTTATGATCAATACCATCCTTATATGCAGTATCCTCCTCCTCCACCTGGTGGCTAAGGCATGGGATATGGTCCAAGAAGTCGGTCTCCACCCAAAATCAATTTGGAACAACAGATAAAGGACTTACAAAAAAAGATTGAGGACATCAATACATCAAAACCAGCATACACAATGAGAGATATATGTCCCTATCCATTTCTTAAAATAATTCCAATGCCTCCATTTCCTGCACATTTTGTAATGCCAAAGTTTGATAAGTACAGAGGCAAAGAAGACACTAAGGCACATATAAGATAGTTTTTCACAACTTGCATTGAGGTAGCGGTAGAAGAAACATACTTGATGAGATTGTTCCCACAAAGATTAGGTGAACAAACTATGGAATGGTTCTCCCAAATTCCACTGGGAATTAAGTCATGGGGTGATCTAGCAGAATCTTTCATACAACATTTATCATATAACATAGACACAAATATATCAGTTACCACTTTGTGCAACATTACACAGAAAGATGGGGAGTCATTTTCATCATTCTTACAAAGAAGGAGGAATTTAGCTAGTAGATGCTCTTACAAAATTCCACAAAAACAAATGGTAGAGATGTTTACACAAAATGTCAATAGAGAAATTGGTTATGACTTGAGGAAAGCTTGTTTTTCCACTTTCAAGGATGTCATTGAGAAAGGCTTAGCAACAAAGGAAGTCTTAATTGAGTAAGGAATCATCAAGATATTCAAAGAAAATAAAGAATATTTTAAAGGAAAGGACAAGCCACGATTTTGGAACAAGAGTAAGAACACAGTAAATGATGGCATTGTTGATGCTAACACAGTGAGACCAAAAATCATTCTTTTGGGATCAAGTTCTTCTAGAAACAACCAAGTAAATACTCAAGCAACTTCAAAAATAGGAAGGAAATACACCCCATTGGGAGAACAACTTGGGTCAACTTTTAGGAAGATAGTGGCAAACAAGATAATAACAATTCCAGACAATCCTCCATATGAACCAAAAGTCAATCCAAATTGGTGGAATGATGATGAGTATTGCAAATATCACAAGAGAAAGGGACATAAAATAGAAAATTGCCATCGCTTGAGGAACATTATACAAGATCTTATTGATAGAGGTGACATTAAGATCGAGGGACATACATCAAATCAAGAACATGAGATGTTTAAGGAACCATTCCCTAAACATGACAAGGGAAAAGCCAAAGCCACAAATGAGCAAGCTAACTATACCAAAGTGTCCTATGATTATGATTCAACCGTTAATCACATTTTGATGGACAATTATGTCTCTACTATTATCATAAAGACAAAACACCTGAAAGTTCTACCCAAAGAACTAAAGTTGTCCTAAAAGGAATTGGACCTTCTTCTAAATCTACCTCTGAATGTAATGTCACAACTGGTCAAGGTAAGGTCACCCTGCAAGGTGCTCTAGCTAAAACCACCATTTCCTCATCTACCAAACCTAAGTAAGACCTACTAGAATAGTTAGGGAAGACACCCATGCTTATCTCAATCCTAGAACTATTTCATATCTCTCCTTCGCATAAAGACATACTCCACAAAGTCCTAAGAGAAACCTCTATAGCCACTGATCTGAACATGCACCAGTTTTAAGCCATGGTGGGATACCTTTCTATTCCACATTCCCTTACATTCACCAGAGTTGACGACGCCTTCATAAGCCAACCACATAATGCACCTTTACACAATGAAGATTTCCTACACAAACATCGAATAAAATGAGTCTTGATAGATGGAGGAGTAGGTTTGAACATTTGTACATTGAACACTCTTAAGAAAATGGGATATTCTGAAAAGGCTATGAATTCTACACATGCAATCACCATTAAGGCATATGATTATGAAGAGCGCTCATCCAAGGGCACAATCACCTTACCTCTTAGAGTAGGATCAGTTATAAAGGATGTGGTTTTTCAAGTCCTTGATCTAGAGATCACATAGAACATGTTGCTAGGATGTCCATGGATTCATGAGATGAGTGCAGTCCCATCTACATATCATCGATGTATAAAGTTCCCACACAATGGAGTTGAACTGACCTTCAAAGCTGATCCAAACCCATTCATATGTTGTAACAATCTACAACCTAGATCATAAATAACAATCCTAGTCAATCAAGAAGCTATTCCTTCATCAGCATATGTTGATCCAAAATCCTTGAAAGATTCTACATCAAAACAAGTAGAGAACAACAAAAAGTTCAAGATTAAAGACATGGGATGTGCTGAGTATATCTTTCATGTTGATCAACTCCCACTATCTCCTAAGGTATTCAGTCGACAGAAACAATCTATAAACAATTTGCAAGGAATTGGGTGTGAACCACATAGTGTTGTGGATACTAAGTCTGAATGCAAATCTCCTCTAGTGGTGCAAGCAACTCTTGATATCAATAGCCCTAAGAGTGGTTCGAACAAAGAATATATTGAACGTATCATTAGCCCTCTTGATAAATCACATAGCTTTACCATTTCATCCATTCATTCCATTTCCACTCCTCTCCCAGACTTGGATCAACAAGAACCAGAAAATCCCTTACTAATTGGGGATAAAAAATTAATGTTTGAAAAGAAAAATATAAAAGTTGAAAATAAAGAAAAGTCCTTTAGTCCAAATCCAAATCAAAAGCTATTGGACTTTGAAAAAATCAAGTTCAAGGATAAAAATCCTATGAAAGAAAAAGAGCAAGAGATGATCTCCCCTAATACCAAAATAACATGGGTCAAAAGTTCTACAATTTTAAGTCAAAAAGCATACTTGTTGATCCTAAGTCTCCATCATGCCATCCTACTTTCATTTCTTTTCTCAATCATAAGCCTTCATAACTCATCCACTTGTTCTACACATCCACTCCATTTTGGTGATACATCACATCAATGGACCTTTAATGGAGCTTCCTCGAAGGACATTGTTATTAGGGACACCCAAACTTCTTTAGGTGACACACATATGAGCTTGTGGAGTCCATAGCTAATAATTCTATCTAAATTCCTTTACCATGGAAGATAGTCACTCAAGCTACACATCATTCAGTCAAGAAATGTCGCATCTATAACCACAAGGTAAAGCCTCACACATTTGAGATGGGTGACTTAGTTCTCAAAGAAAATCCTAAGAATCAACAAGATAGATAGAAGAAGGGAAAGTTTGAACCAAATTGTCTTGGTCCTTATGTCATCCCAATAGTCTATGGATCAGGTGCATATCATCTCTCAACATCAGATGGAGAACCTTTGGAGAATCCAATCAACAACATGTACCTTTGCAAGTTTTACACATATCTCTTCAGAATATCCTAGTTCAAAAATACAAAAAAATAAAAGAAAATATCAAAAATATAAAAAAATCATAAAAATAAAAAATCGTTACTTGGTGAAAACCTAGCAAATAGGTGCCTTGTGACACAATTTTTTTTTCAAAAAATCGAAAAAGAGTAAAGAGAAATAAATTCGTCCAACGGTGAAAACCACTTGGGTGGTGCCCTGAGCAAGTACCATGGTGAAAACTAGGTTACCAACACCATGTGTAGAGACATTGCTCCTTCGTCCTTTAGGATTCAATCTCATCCTTTCACTTTTCACACACTCATAGCATATCCATCCATAATTAACATACCCATTCCCATCATGGCTTGTTATTGATCTACCCAAGATTGGTTAGCCATTCATAATAATCCTTTCATTTTCACCCCTTTCCATCTATAATAAACCAACTCCTATATATTGCTAAGGCAAATTCTAAGTCTAGTGATGGGTGTGGAACTAAGAGAGTCACACATTCTGAGGAGTATAGTTTTCTCCAATTTTCTTCAGTCTAACCGTGCATAATCCACAATAAAGCAACACTTGCATCACAGCTCCGCAATAAAGTTTCATCTTCTCCACAATAAAGTATCAATTTCATGGATTCAGTCAGTTTCATATTAGATGTCAACAACAACAATGTGCTTCAACAAATCAAATCTATTAGCAGACTCAAACAACATTATGGTTCAGTGCTATCTATCCTTTTTCTGAAAGTACACATTGTGACCAAAATCAAATAGACTTATACAAGTAACAAGAGACACTAAACTTGAGGACTACAGTAGATGTTGGTGTCGAGTCTTGGTTTTCTTTTGATTTTATCTTATGGTGACATGTCTTTTAACTTTTTCGGGATGTCTCTGGCTAGAGATTATATATCCAGGATGTCTTTGACTAGAAAGGTGAGGATGGGATATGATTCACCTACTATTGTTTTTCTGTCTGTGGATTGTCTCTTAGTAATGCTATGACTTTTCCAAGGATATGAGGACACTGTGAGTCTAGTATGAACTAGGGCATTCCTTGTTTGTGATTGTCTGATCTCCATGTAAATGGGTACAATGACTTTCTAGGTCAAACCTATATCTCAATTATCATAACCTATTTGCCATAATAAAGCCCAATGATAATAAAGTAAAAGAAGCTCTTTCACTTCCATATCTTCTATCTTCAATCCACCTTTCTTGATTGACCTGCGTCGTCCTTCCTGAGTCCGTGTAGCCTGCTATCACATGACTGGGTATAAGGACACGCCAAAAATATTTGCATTTCATATAGTTTGCATCTGCATCATCACATGTTAGCATATCTCATTTCATACATACACATAGATATCAAAATTGCATCATATCCTACACACAACACATGTTAGCACATTTTATATTCTCATCATGTAAATAGTTCTTTGCATTATCATATTCATCTACATTTCATATATTCACATTTGCATCATGCATGACATTTAAAAACATAAAATAACAAAAAAATATTGCATTTCATCACGTACTTATTTGCATCCATATCATAAGCATCATATAGAAACATGCATCACATAGAAGCAACATCACATAGGTACACATACATATAGCTTCCACAAGGATGAATCATCTGATATATATATCTGAAAAATCATAAGTGTCATGATACAATGATTTCATAAACATATGGCTACAATCACTTGAAAATGTCTACATCATCATACAAAAATGGTACAAAAATTGATACATAGGGAGCCCTCTAAGGCTAAGGTGAAATCCCTTCCTCGGAGCCCTGGAATTCCCTACCCCAGGATCATCTTTCCTGCCCCCTCTATCTAGTGGTGGTAGAGGACCCATGACCCCACCACTAGACACCTATCTCTTGTCTCCCGTCTGTCCCTCCACTGGTCGTCATAGTCTGTGATGGTCTCTGGAAGCACCTATCCCGCTGATTTGGTGACACAACTCCATAACACAAATCTCTCCTATAGGCTATCTCCTCCCCTACTCATAGAACATAGGCATATCTGGCCCTAGTGTCCTCTATTGCCTTTCGCCCTTCCCTTAGTGCCTCCTTAGCCTCTGTGTAGTGCTGAATAGCCTGATCTCTCTCCCACTCAGTGTCCCTCAGCTATCTTCTGAGCCTAGCCCCATCCCTCTCTAGATCCTGAATCTCATCTGCTTGTCCCTGGTAGATCTCTCTCAAGGATAGTATCTCATCCTCCTCCTCTCCTCCCTCCTCTCTTGTCCATCTAGTTTCTCCTGTGGCTGCTCCTATGGTTGTCCTTGTCCCTGTCCGGGAACCTGTGCTGCTGGCACCTGTAAAGGTAGTCCACCTCTACCTCTGACTACATGAGCATGTCTCTCCTTTGAACTACCCTCCTCTTTTCTACTACACCTCACCTTCGTCATATGCCTCTGCCTCCACCATCCCCACTATCATCTCCACCATCCCCACTGTCACCCTCTATTAGGTCCCCTAGATCCATCAAATGTGGAAATGGATGATCTACCAAATATGCCCTATACTCAACATCCATCCCTCTATCCTCCACATCTGCCCAAATATCCCAACGCATGGGAACCATCTCCTACATCTATGCCACTTCCTGATCATAAGATAGTACCAGACCTAAATGTGCCTGATCTCTCACTATCCGCACATACATCTCTGAGCCATGTGGCATCGGTTGTATCTCCCAAACTTCCTACATACTCTTTTTATCAACTGTCACTCAAAAAAATATGGTGTCCACCTAATCAAATACTTACTTCTGAACAGATATGGTAGCTCCACCGCATCATCCTCCCACTCGTCACAATCTCGATAAGGCCTCCATACCAAACTATCTACCTCATCGATCACTCAGTGCCAATACTCTAGCCTCCCAATCTATGGCTAGGAAGTAATCATATCATACAGATGTACATAACCGCGCCCATGTCCCCTGCCTCTAAAATGTATCAGCCATGTAACTAGAATATTCTCATATGCCCATACCTATAGTAATGTCACTCCGCACCCCAATCCTACTGATCTATGATACACAAAATGATGCATCTCATAATACAAGTGTGCAAGTAGACACTACCCCCATGCAAACATGGTGTGCTCAGTTACCAATGTCTCCAAAGTCCTCCACCATCCCACAACCATCCCTCATGTCACCTTGTCTGAACAAAGGAACCCACTGATAACTCTTGCCAGCACTATCGGTAGAGCCAGTCCTATAGTTGTCATGGTGTCCTAGGCCACATGTCCTTACCTCATCTTAAGTCCTGGATCCTAGAACACTCATCTCAAAGCCTCCCTGTCTCCCTCTTGATCGTAAGGAACCAACTTGCCATCGTTCGATATCTACAATATCTTGTACACATCCTCTAAAGTTATTGTCATCTCACCCATCAACAAATGAAATGTGCATGTCTCTGAATGCCATCTCTCGGCTAATGTAGTTAGCAACCCCATGTTTGCCTAAAAATGAAGCATATACATAATTTATCATAATCCCATGGCCTCAACTGCTTCTCTATCCTCTAATGTCAACTCGGGTTGTAATCCCTGAGTTAAAGGGTATCTCTCTCGTGACTCTAGCATAGGTAGGTCCTCTTGCAATCAAGAAAATCAACTATTTCAATCCTAGTAGTACTCCCTGTTCATCACAAAGTACTGCTTTTTTACCATAGTGCTTATATTTATCATATGGTGCTCTAACCTAGTAGTACTCCATGTTTATGACAAAGTGCTACTTTAATCTTATCTTTTAGAGAACCTACTTGAGTGTATCCTCTTGAGCAGCTTATCCAATTGACAATGTATGTTCTATCACAAAATTGTCAATTTCAACGTAATCCAATTGAGAACATATGTTCTATCACAAAATTGTCAATTTCTATGGTACTCCCTATTCATCACTAAGTGCCTCGCTCTATCCTATCCAAGGGCCTCTGCTTGAGTGTATATTCTTGAGTAGTTTCCTAATTGACAGCATATGTTCTATTACAAAATTGCCAATCCTAGCCCTATATGTTATCATAGTCTTTCCTAGAGGACTTGTTTGAGTGTATCGTCTCAACAACTTATCTAATCGACAATGTATGCTTATCACAAAACTGTCGATTTTACCTTGAAGACATAAATGCACATTAATGACACAAATGCACTTAAATACTACACAAATGTTCCTACAATTCACAGATGCACCTAGATTACATAGACATGACTCTGTCATGCATATACATGCCTGCCTTGCACAGACATTTCTACATTTTGTAAACTCGCTCGCATTTGTCATAGATTCCTTTCAAATCAAAGATGTGTTTAGACCAAACACAAATGTGCCTAACCTACCTAGACGCGCCTGACACCAACACAAACGCGCCTTAACGTGTTTTTTCCTGCCTAACTAGTTTCTAAGACATACCTAATATGCATTTATTGACCTACCTAACATGCATTTATGACCAAAATTAATGCAACAAGGTACAAGGAGGTTTTGTCATACTCATTGGCTCTCCTGCATCTGTTGGCCTCTAATATCAGTGAATGTGATCGAATTTGTGCACCAATGCCATCGTTTCTGACTGCTGAGTGCTCTCTGCTTTCTCTGCACTCTGATCTCTTAGGTGTGTGGATGACAATGAGGATGTTTTCCCTCATAGTCTATCTTATAGAATACCCTAACCCTAGTCTCCCATGTCAGTCTTCTTTATCCCTTGACTCTGTCACTCTATCCTATCTTGTCCATCCTTTTTAGCCTTTCTTTCTTATCAAGAGATTGTCTGCGATCTTTTTAGACATATTCATCCAATCTCTCGAGGGGGCATATCATTCCCATCTTGGGGCAACTTTGTATCAGTTCATCTTATCTTGTTTGAAACAATGCGACAATATGCATTGTCTCAAATAGGGGCAAAATGTAGACACCTAAATTGTCATGTCTAATTAAATAAATATTTTTATTTATTTAATTATTTAAGCCTAATTCTTCTATTAATTAAATAAATCTTTATTTATTTAATTAATTCATTAATCTTCTTTTAAGTCTTTCTTCATTTAAATAAATACTTTTGTTTATTTAAATTATCCTTTTTCCTAAATTAAATAAATAATTTTATTTATTTAATTGAGCCCACTTCTTCTATTAATTAAATAAATATTTTTTTTAATTAATTCATTAGCCTTTTCTACCTATGACACATTTCATTCATCTCTTAATTCTTGCACTACCTACCCTCTCATTATTTTCTTTTCTTTTACCTACCCTTTAATCTGAGCTGACCATCTATCTTTTACACCTCTTAATCTTATCCCTCTATTTCCTACAGTGTCTTCTATATAAGAGTATGCTTCTCTCATTATCAATCCTCATACGCATTCTAACCTCCTAAGCATTCTAAGCATCCTATTTTGCTAATGAGCATTCTAATCAATGTTATGCAATCAAGCCTTTTTGCCATCAAGCTATCAACCATATTTCTATTCATTGTTGAGCTCTTGTGCACACATAAAATCTGAGAGAAAATATATCAAGAAAGATTAATGGAGATAAGAAGAATAGAGATTCAAACCCTATTCGACATATGATGGTATAGTCTTTGTGATTTTGTTGATTCAAATTGTCTTAGGTAATCTTCATATGTTATGGTTGATCTTTGTTGTTGTTTGGCTAGGGTTTTGTGGTTGAATTCAGTTAGTCTTCCAATATTGTTGTTTCCATTATCCACTTTTCACCATACACAATAATATCTTGATCTACAGATTTAGAGAAATGTTTGGGACATTTTTGTGTGTCTTTAATTCAAGTGGTCCATGGTTTACAGCTCCACAAATGATTTTTCCATGTTGACAATCATTGCAGTTAGTGTTCTTGAAGTTCAATATAATGGTGACATGGTTCTAGTAATTTAGTTATTACAGATGTTGTGGTGGTGATTCATGAGTTTTTGGATTGTGTTCCTTTTGTATTGGTGGTCTACATTGATCATTGTGCGCAGAATTGATGATTTTCTCCGATGTGTTGGTGTTCTTCATTGTTTTTGGCCGACTAGATGCTTGTAATGTGTTGTGGATGTTCAATGCATAATTATTGTAGGTGTTTCATATTTGAGGCATGTGATATGGGTTTGTGCTACGTCTTAACCAATATTGCTTGGTCCGCATGTAATTTTTTTGTGTGTGTGATCTATTTTTGTAATTAAGTGAAGTGTGTTTAGCCAACCTTGGTAAGGTTGATGTCATGTATAACTAGATGTAATATCTTTGTAATTACATAAGTGTATGGATGAGAATAATATGTGTATGAGTGAATAACGCATACATCTTTCAGAGGCAAAGAACAAGTGTGAGAGATGAAGTTGTTATTGCTTAGCTGAAACTATAACCAGGCATTAGGAGATGCTATTTATTCAGTTCATGATCTTTCGGGTGTGATTTGAATACATGTTTGTAAGATAGTAAGCCTTCCCTGTGTTTTATCCCTTTGTTGTTTTTGAGTTGTGAGCTCTAGGCAGTGTTCTTGAATGCATGTGCATTCCCCATTGTAATATTTTATATACTTCTAACAGAGTATCATCATATTGTGGCTAGGTTCGCACCATGCTTTTTCCCTTGACTAGGTTTTCCACATCAAAAATTTGTGTTATGTGTGTTCTGGATGTGTTGTCAATTTATGCTTTCATGGTTAATAATTAGATTTGAGAGTTACTTTAATTTTTGCAAGTTTGTGAGACAATTGATTCGCCTTCCTTCTTATTTTTCTACCCAAAATCAAAGTTATTTCATCAATTGGTACTAGAGTGGGTTCCTCTGGAGAATCTTAACCACCCAAGGTGATCCAAGATGACATCTTATAAGAAGGATAGTCTAAGATTTGATTGTACTAACTACTCTCTTTGGAAGAATTGCAAGGAATATCACCTAATATGCATTGGCAAATCTTACTAGACTATTACAAAGAACAAGTATATTGTTCCTGCAAATAGACCCACGAGTCCAGATGAGATAAAGGAAGATAACTATAATATTGGAGCTAAGGAAGCATTGCTAAGTACCTTGATAGATTCCGAAATGACAAATGTTATGAAATTATAGACTGCACATGAGATCTAGAAGAAGTTGGAAACCCTATATGAAGGTGACAGGTATGTGAAGATTTCTAAGTTGCAAAGCTTTAAAGGAAAGTATGAGATGTTGAGGATGGTAGAAGATGAGAATATTACTTATTTTATGTAGAAGGTGAATGGACATGTGTGCAATATCAGATGTGCTAGTGAAAAGTTGGAAGAATTAGATATTATTGCTAAAGTGCTTAGATCCTTACCTGCATCCTACGAACATAAATTTGTTGCTATTGAGGAGATCTAGACCGTGGCTAATGTGATCACTAGAGATATGTTGACTGATAAGTTATCAACCTTTGAATTGAGTGAGTTTGGTGACTTTGGTCCTAAGGTAGAATATGCATTCAAAGCCATTATTTTCGAAAAGGATTAGCAGAGATATGATTCGGGAGAAATTTGTTCAAGGTGGATGTCAAGATATGAGAAGAAATGAAGGAAATTGAAGAAGAAGAGCAAGAGCTTGAGGATCTTGAAGCATTAATTGCCATGATATTACCTAAAGAGGCTAGTAAGTATGAAGGAAAGTTGACTCATGAATGTTTTTCATGTAATAAGATAGGATATTTTTCATCAAGGTGTCCGGAAAGAGTTCCTAAGAAAAATTTTAAGCCTAAATTTAAGAAGAGATGTTATTATGTTGTCGATGAAGGTATGACGGATGTTGAATCAGATAAAGGAAATACACATGACAATGAATGGGTGTTTATTGCTATCAAGGAAGATGATCCAATACCTACTGATTCTGCTAGTTGTATGAATGTGGAAAGAGCTTTGGATGCACAGGTTCAAGATAAAGATGAATGGGTGATTGAAAATGGATGCTCTCATCATATGACAGGTGATAAGAGTAATTTTGTGAGCTTGGAGAATTATGAAGGTGGACTTGTGAAGTTTGGAGATAATAAAGCTCACATAATCTATGCTAGAGGTTCTATTTATCTTTATGGTAAGCACAATACTAATCATGTATTGTATGTAGAAGGCCTAAAGAATAATATTTTGAGTGTTGGATAGATGGTTGACAAGGGTTATGATCTTTAGTTCAAGAATGCAAAGTGTAGAATCTTGGGTAACTTCAAAATTAAGATTACATCAGATACAAAGACTAAAGGTAAAATTTTTCACTTCAATAGCTCTAGTAAAAGATGTTTGATTCCTCAAATTGATGAAAGTTGGTTGTCACATAGAAGGATGTATTATGTGAATTTTGATAATAATGTTAAGATAAGTTCCACTCGGGCTGTGAGAGATATTACTAAGTTAATGAAACCTGCTAACCCTATGTGCAAGGAATGTTAGTTAGGGAAACAAACCGGAATATCTTTCAAGAGGAAGAAGCATTTTTCTAATGGATTATTAGATCTTTTGAATACCGATTTGAGTGGACCTTCTAAGATGAGTTAGAAGCTTACAAGGAGAAATATATTTCATGTTGTTGATCAATGATTATTCAAGGATGATGTGGGTTATATTCTTAAGGTAGAAATCAAAAGCTTTAGATAAGTTCAATATTTTCAAAGCTATGGTTGAGACTGATATAGGTTTGAATATGATGTGTCTAACATTTGATAGAGGTGGACAATTCATTTCCGGTAAGTTTAATGCATTATGTGAAGAGCATGGGATAAGAAGTCAATTGTCTGCTCTTGGAACCCCTCAACAAAATGGAGTATGAGAAAAGAGGAACATAACCATTCAGGGATTTTGTAGGACATTAATGTTGCAAGTAAATGTTTTGCATGCCCATTGGAGAGAAGTTATGAGTACTATAGTCTACACTCTTAATTGGGTGCATATCAAAGGTGATATCGATAAGACTCCTTATGAACTGTGGTTTGGTCATGCTCCTATAGTTAAATATTTCAAAATTTTTGGAAGTAAATGTTATATCAGAAAACATGAAGATTGAGGGAAGTTTGATGCTAGATGTGATGAAGGAATATTTCTTGGTTATTCTAATAAGAGCAAGACCTATCGGTATTATAACAAGAGATTGAGGAAGATAGTTGAGAGTGCTAATATCAGAGTTGACGAAAGTGATGAGAAACAAATTAAATCTTGCGGATATGATTCAGATGATCAAGATGGAAATTAAATCTAGATAATCAAGGTGAAGGAACTAGTGCAAGTGTAGAAGGAAGAGCTCAAGAGTTAGAAAATTGGAAAATCCTAAGACTCCTAGGTATGTAAGATTGAATCATTCAGAAAATCAGATCATAGGAGATATAAATAAAGGCATTCAGACTAGAAGAAGAATTGCAGAAGATCAAGTTAAATATTGTTTTATTTCTAAGATTAAACATAAAGATGTGAACGAATCATGTAAAGGTGTGTTGGAAATTGACACTCATTCGAGGATTTCAGATGATGTCTGATAGTTGCATATTTGTTTATGGTTGTCATTGATGGCAACTCTTCATGGTGATTTGATCCAATAGTCGTGATTCATATTATCTGGAAGCTGGAGTTAACTGGTAGGCAACTAACTGGTAAAACATGGTATTTCAATATTGTTCTGATCCAGAATGATTTTTGATGATTGCGTTGCTTTTGGTGATTGTTTTTTGTAATCTCGATGATTAGGAAGACCTTTAGGAAGCATGTGATTATAACCTTTTGGTCTGATGCTATGTTTTGTTCAAGATTGAATCCGACTTGGAGATACATGTTACACTTCTTGAAGCTGACTTGCTTTTGTGGTAAGACCAGATATATAAGATCGATTTGGCAATTGATTTTCAGTATGTTAGAGTTATGATGATCTTTTTTGATGCGATTGAGCACAGTTTCATGTGTGCACTTTTCTTTCAAACCAACTGGTAGCTAAGTGAGATGAAAACAGAGTATTTAGCAGACCGAAGACAGTGAGAGATTCAGTACTTAACCGAAACTCATTATTGGATAGTCAGATACTAATTGAGAGTTCATTTCATTGTACTTTCTCATTGTAAACAAATTGTAAGTTAGTGAGACTTCCTTAAAGATTCTAGCCTTCCAAGCAACTATATTTGAGCAGTGTGCTTGAATGCAAGTGCATTGCCCATCTATGTAATATTTATGTACTCCTGGCCATAGTATATGAAATATTGTAGGTTCCAGCCCCATCGCGGGGTAAAAGTACAAAGTTGTGTCACACTTTTATAAAGGAAATGACCAATGTTGATTCAACTTTTTAAATTAAATCAATAGAAAGTGAAATATATGTTTTGAATTTTGAAATGATGTAAATTAATAAAAAATTTATTCTTATGTATATTTTAAGTTTGTAATTTTAACAAAAATTTAAAAAACTATTTGAATATAGTTTTTCATAAAATAAACACTATAATTTAGTTGCTGAAAAAATGTTGAAATTGAAGTTACACAAGCCACAACACTTTATTTAGTAAAATTTAATTTTTGTCTTGAATTTTTTTATGTATATTGATAACTTGAAACTTTAGTGCATGGATATATTGTTTACTATTTTTTATAAATATATATTTTCCAATAAATTTGAAAAGTTGTGTGTGCTGAAATATAACTGTTTACGATTCCCACCACTTTTTTTCTTAATTATTTATCCAAATCAGAAAAGAATTATATCATCTTGACATATTCTTTTCTCTACTGCATCAAAAAAAATTCAATTTTTTTCAATAAATTTAAGTGTTTTACCTTGACAAGATAATCAACCTTATATTTTAGTGTTGATAACCTACTTTCAATAAAAATAAAATATAAAACATGAAAAACTATTTAAAATATTAAAAGATATATATTTTGGAAAATTCACTTATAGATCTATAAAAGGGTATTTTTACATTTAAAAAAATATATATTTATAAGAGTAGGAGTTGTTGAAACATCGAGTTTTAATTTTTTTTGTAATTAGACCAAAAGTACTATAAAATATACATTTAGTAGACACTTCCAATTGGAAAATTTATGGCCTATATATAACTTAGCTATAATGAATCTATATAGACCATATGTTTGACTAAAATTAATTTTTAGTTAAAATTACTTAAATTCAATTGCGCTGATGAGTTAGCCTGAAACATGACATAGTTTTGTGCTTTTACCTCGCAGTTTTTCCCTTTATGGGTTTCCACGTAAAAATTTTGGTGTTGTTTATTTGTGTATTCATCGTCACATGTTTATGTTCTTTTATATTATGCATTGCTAATGGGTGGATAAAGAATAAGTTTGTGGTTTTTACTTCTGGTAGATCATTGATTCACCACCCCTTCTTAGTGATCTCCGATTCCAACAATTGGTATCAAAGCCTAGTTCCTCTAGGGAAGCTTAACCGCTTAAGGAAGATCTAGGAGATTGATTCTATGGATTCTGGTTTTCATAGAAAACTCAATGTGGCACTTGAGGATCTTAATGCAACTAGAAGTAAGGTCTGTACCTTGAAGAAGAACTCGAATGGTGCTGATGAATTCATTAGTGACCTGAAGGATCACGCAGGTATATGCAGAGAAAAGAGGAAGGAATTAATGGACAAATTGAAGAAGAAAGAAGATCAGATCATGGAATTCCAGGACAAAGTTGATGAGGTTAACAAGAATGAGAAAAAGAAAGTTTCTTTGAAGAATGAGATGCAATCCATTATGATAAGAGTGACTAAGGAGATTGAGGACCGGAAGAAGAATGAAGAGAATCTAGCACAATCATTGAAGAAAAGAGTTGATGAATGCTTCAGGCTTACCTATGAGAATTGACACAATCAAGGAACAATGGTCAAGACTTTAAAGACAGGTTGGTACCTTGAGGTATGAACTTTCTACTGCTAATGAATACAAAGACAAATTCAAAGCTAGTTCAACTAAGGTTTGATGAGATGCTAGAAAGTCAGAGACATGGAAAGGATATGCGAGGTCTAGGATTTGAGAAAGGTGAATCCTCTGGATCTAGACAAGGCGATAAAAAACCTTATCAGAAGAAGAGCAAGAATCCTCTCGTAAAACAACCTAATGCCCATAAATTCAATGGTAGATGTTTTACTTGCAATAATTTTGGTCATATGGAGAGTCAGTGTAGAAGTAGGATGAATAATGGAATGATGAACTACATGAATAATGTTCCTACCTTTACCAGTCAGTGTTTCATATGCAATAACTTTGGACAAATGTCAAATGTGTGTAGATAAGTAATAAATAAATTTCATAACAAAAGATGATATGCTTGTGGAATGTTTGGACATATTTCTGAACAGTTCAGGGCAAGATAGAATCAGATGAACTTCAGACCTATGAAGAATAATGTTGTTTGGCGAGCATGCAACAAAAGCTGTCACATTGCAAAGTACTGCAGAAGAAAGAACAATGCTCTGGTAGACAAGGATGAATCAGATTAGAAAGGTAAATAGAAAGTAGAAGAAATAAAGGAGAAGCATGAGAAGATGTGGGTAAGAAAGGATGAATCCACAACTAACAACGAGTCTACACTTGAATCCGGTGTAGGATCTTCAACTGGTAACTAGGGATTTATGCCTTAGGGGGATCTTTTCATGCAGATTCTAAGAACCCCCTCTTTGGTGTTCTGCAATCAATTTTAGAAGATTGCATAAGGATTGAATTACACGTGTAGATGATATCCAGAATTTTCTGAAGGATCTTGTGCTCTGGTATGAAATTTCATGAAGATCATGATAATCGGTTGCTACATTTATTACAGTGATAAATTAGGTTTTTGAAGGATAAAAGTGCATTTCAAGACTTCATTTGTCACAATGTGATCAAGCGAGTAAGAGAAGAAGCAAGAGAAAAGCAACTTGGAGATCTTAATACCAATTTCAGCCACTTCTAAGTGAATTCTAGTGCCCGGTTGTGAAGCAAGGTATCTATTAGTTCATATTTTCTGTTTTCACAAACCCTAGGATTTGAAATGGCTTCAGTTTTTGGTATTGTGACTCCTCTGGTGGTTGAAATTAAGGATAGGGCTCATTCAATCTTCAAGAAATGTTCATTTAAATCAGTCAAGGATGATCCAAAAGGAGCATTCTTATCTATGCCCTACGACATGATGCACAATGAATATATTAGGGCCTACATTCACTGTGACCTGAAAGAGCTTGGGAATGTAGATATATTGGACCTCTATATCAATAATTTGGCCAACAGTTTTGGAAATCTCAAACCCGAATATAAGGTGCTGCAGGATAAGGGTTTCTCACAGTTCATGCATTTTCTACTATTTCATTAGGCAGAATGGATTCACTACATCCTTAGTTGTGTCCATGATGAATTTGTCTAGCTTGATAGTCCTCACAAAATCACCAAGCAAGCAATCCATAGTGTAACACATTTAGCTAAAACTGATCATGTACCCAGTCTAAGAAAGGTATCAAATGAGACTTGTTAGTTCTGATACTAAATGAAAAGTACAGATGCCAATAGCTAACAAGATGAGAGGGGGGGTGAATCATACAAACTTAAACTTCCATAAAATCAACAGATTCAACCTCGGTAACTTATACTTCAGTAACTTAACCAAAAAATGTTAAACATACAAACTTATGAACACATAATCATCATAACACTCATAACACCAAATTTAACGTGGAAACCCAAATAGGGAAAAACCATTGTGGGATTTCAAACCCACTAAGAAATATACTCTTCTACAGTATGCTCGGTTAAAAGCAAATCCTATTAAAGATTACAAACACATTGCTAAATGTCACCCGGTTAAGGGATTTCCCTCAGATCTATTAGGATCTTCACTTTGGTAGAAGTGACCTTGTTAAAGGAATTCAAACACTCACTTAGAATGTTACCTTGCTAGAGGGTTTACAAATAAGACTGTTAAGTCCACTCGGTTAAGAGATTTTCTGTCACTTACAAAATAACAGTAATAAAAATCTATCTGCAACTTCACATCTAAAATGCTAAAGAAGATTCTTATTCGCTCAAAACAATCTAGTTGTAGGACTTATCTTGTCCCTCTACTGGGCTCTCTACTCTATTATTCAAATAGGTCTTGAAGCTTCTATGCTCGGTAATCACTATGTAGCATTCCTGTGCTTACACTTGCCCGCATACATTGTTTATTAACAATTCCTTATTTATAAACAATTGCTAACCGCTAAATCTCCTTCATCACATTTCCCATGATCAATCTTAGCCATCATATCTTCAAACTTGACCAGGTTCAATGTATCCTTCTGATCTGAAAATGTTTTACCTTGCCTCGGGACTTGTAGTCCTCTCTTGGAACTTACACAAGGTTAATGCAGTTCAATCTGTGCTGTAGATCTTTCTGCCGATTTTCCTTTGCCATAGATCCTTAACAAGCTTCATGCACGACATACCAATCATTTATACATCTCCAGCTAATCATTGTCCTTCATTAAATAATGCTTTTATCCATCCAATGCCTACTGTCATAACTCGGTTACAACTCAGTAAATACTAAACTTTACTCGATAGACATTTCGTCTTCATTAACCGATATCAATAACCTTAGGGTTTACCGACTAGGTTCCTTGCTCGGTGACATAGTATAGTATTAACCTTACAATCAACAACATATGTAGGATATGAAAACAATCTAAACATCATGATCTCATCATTGTCTAACTTGGTAATAGTTTCCCATTGAATAACTTATTCCTCCTCTTTATTCATGACATTCTTTCTGTGTCTTTTACCGACATCTTAATTCTTTTCTAATTAATCTTCTCAAGATATGGCAACATCATACTGAATCAGATAATCAATTTCTTGACATCAATGACAAAATAATATTATAAAGATAGTTATCATCATTCTTCAGTTATATCAATAATCTTCAACAACCTTCTCAATATCCTTATTGAATATCAACAATCTTTCTTACTATAATGCCAACAATCTCCCTCTTTGGCATTGATGGCAAAACCAATAATTAAATGGTAATACCAATAAGATATTCAAATTGTTTTGGATTCAGATACCAACAAGATATTCAAATTGATTCGGATTCAGATACTAATAAGATATTCAAATTGATTCGGATTTAGATTGTTGTTAGACTTCTCCATTTATCTTTGAGTTGTTAAAATCTTCTGAAGTCTTCTCCCTTTTTCACTAGGCTTCTGAGCTGTTGACTTGCATTTAGTCTTTTCTGTGTTACAATAATCTCCCCATGTCATTAGTCTTTTGTTATTTCCATCATTCAGGGCTTTACCATTTTGTCAACCATTTGGTCTTCCAACCATTTATAGTCTTCTCCCCCTTTGACAACAATGCCAAAAAGTAAAATAACTAAATCATGATTTCTTCCTCTGTGAAGTGATTTGCCTTGCTGTGTAACATCTTAGTCTCGGTCAGATCAACTTGTCTCTATTCATGTTTTACTGTACACCTTTAGAAAAACCTTCTAAAGTGCATAAATCAGCATCAATCCATACATAATATTTTGTAGATTCATCAAATTGATGCTTTCACCAAACTTAGTCAGTGAGTAGAAGATAGGGATAGGACCCCTAACTTGCTTTTGAGATACTCAAAAGTGTCCCTTGGCAATGGCTTTGTAAAGATATCTACTAATTGCTCCTTTGAACTGATATATTCCAGCACAACTTTCTTCTCTTGAACTTCTTCTCTGAGATAATGATACTTTATAGATATATGTTTTGTCTTAGAGTGCATTACTAGATTCTTTGAAATGTTAATGGCATTAGTATTATCATAGAATATAGTTACTGACTCAGTAACTTTCTCATTTATACCTTCCAGCACTTGTTTGATTCATGCTATATTGGTACAATTCAATGCTATAGCAACATATTCAACTTCTATTGTAGACTGAGAAATACATCCTTGTTTCTTGCTAAGCCAACTTACCAGTCTTTCTCCCAAAAAGAAAGCTCCACCACTTGTGCTTTTTTTGTCATCTATGTTGCCTGCCCAATCAGCATCAGTATAAACTTTTAAATCAAAATTATTCCTCTTTTCATATACTAAGCCATAATCTTCAATGCCTCTCAGGTATCTAAAAATTCTCCTGATTGTTGTCATATGGGTTTCCTTAGGATCTACAGAGAATCTTGCTACAATACCTACTACATGTGCTATATCTAGTCTACTATGCACAACATATTGCAATTTTCCAATCATAGATTAGTAAAGTGTCTCATCAATAGATGTAGATTCATCATTCTTTCATAATTTACAATTAGTAGTCATAGGAGTACTTACTGGTTTAGAATCCTCCATTCCAAATTTCTTCAAGATTTCCTTTATGTACTTGGATTGAGTAATGAAAATATCATCTTTCATTTGTAGTATTTGTAAACCTATAAAATACTTTATCTCACCGATTAGTGACATCTCAAATTCTTTGCACATTTCATTTCCAAAGTTCTTGCATACGGAGTCATTACCACAAAATATAATGTCATCAACAAATATGGCTGAGATCAGTATTCCATTGTCCTCATCTTTCTTCATGTACATATTGTTGTTTTCACTTGTCCTTATAAAACCAATCTTGATTAAATAAGAGTGCAGTCTTTCATACCATGCTCTAGGTGCATGTTTTAGACCATATAAGGCTTTGTTCAGTTTGCATACCTGATCTTTACTCCTGTCTTCAACAAATCCTTCAGGTTGTTCAATGAAAACTTCTTCTTCTAGTATACCATTCAAAAATTCTGATTTAACATCCATTTGATATACCTTGAAATTTTTGAAAGAAACATATGCCAACAATGTTCTTACTCCCTCAAGTCTAGCCATAGGTGCAAAAGTCTCACCATAATCTATTCTTTCTTCTTGAGCATAACCTTTGCAAACTAGTCTTGTTTTGTTGTGAATGACCTCACCTTTTTCATTTAGCTTGTTTTTGAAAATCCACTTAGTACCGATTACATTTTTGTCCTTTGTTCTTGGGATTAGTGTCCATGTGTTATTTTTCTTGGTTTGATCAATCTCTTCTGTCATAGCATTTACCCAATCTTCACTATTAAATGCCTCTTTCACTATTCTTGGTTCAAATTCAGAAATTAGACATGTGTTCTGTCTTAGTTTGTTTCTTGTCATCACTGGATCATCTTTATCTCTTATAATCTGATGTGATGCATGATGTCTTCTGGCATATTTGGCTAATATAGGCTCGATAGGTTCTATATGATCTTCTTCATCACTCTATAACTGGACATTATCTTCATTTTCTTCAACAACTTTCTTGGTAGGACTTCTCGGTTGAACATAAACAAATTCTTCATAATCTTCTGGTTCTTTGGAATTTCCTTCATCATTTCTTTCTGTAAATTCATCAATTTTTACATTTGCACTTTCCACTATTTTGTTAGATGATTTGATCAGACATTTAAATGCTTTACTTCTAGAAGAATAACCAAGAAATGTTCCTTCTTCACTTTTCTGATCAAACTTTCCATTTCTGTCATCTTTGTGAACATAGCATCTACTTCCAAAGATTTTAAAGTAACTTACATTAGGTTTCTTGTCATACCAGATCTCATATGGTGTCTTCATAGTTCCTTTCTTCAGTTGAACTCAGTTCAGGGTGTAAATTGCAGTGTCGATTGCTTCTCTCCAAAATGTTTGGGGTACCCTCTTTTCTATCATCAGGGTTCTTGCACAATCCACAATTGATCTGTTTCTTCTCTCGGCTATCCCATTTTGCTAAGGTGTTCTCCATGAAGATACTTTCCTCTTTATACCATGATTATTACAGAAAAGTTAAATTCATCAGAAGTTAATTCTCCTCCTCTATCAGATCTAAGACATTTCAATTGTCTTCCTGTTTCATTTTCAACTCTTGCCTTGTACCATTTAAACATTTGAAAAGCTTCTGATTTTGTTTTAAAAACATAACTGATATCATCCTTGAGTAATCATCCACAAATAATATGAAATATTTATCACCATAATAACTTTGAACTTTCATAGGACCACAAAGATCAGTGTGTACTAGATCTAAAACTCCTTTAGAAGTGTACGACTTACTTGTAAAGCTTGATCTTGTCATCTTACCCATCTGGCATCCTCGACACATAGCATTCTCTAGTTTTTCAAGACTCGCTAGACCTCGTACTCGGTGCTTCTTACTTATTTTGATCAGATTATCAAAATTTACATGACAAAACCTTTTATGCCATAACCAGGTATCATCTATCTTTGCATAAAGACACTTGTTCTGAGTTGAGTCAAGATGAAATGTATTTCCTTTTGTTTGTGTTCCAGTAGCAGCTAACTTTCCATGCTTGTCATGAACTTTGACAATTCGTTTCTGAAATTCTATTCAGTATCCTATATTGTTTAGCTGTGCTACACTCAACAAATTGTATTTAAAACCTTCAACCCAGTATACATCATCACATTTAGCATTGTCAAGAAGTGTTATAGATCCTTTACCTTTCACCAGACATGGGGCATCATTACCAAATCTTACATAGCCTCCATCATAGTCTTCTAATTTAACAAACTTGTGTTTATCACCTGTCATATGATGTGAGCATCCACTGTCTATGATCCAAGAATCATTATTGTTTATGTGAGATATTAGGGCCTTTTCTTCATACCTTTCTTCATCAGATCCATCTTTAATAGCCACATAAACAACTTCCTTAGTATCAATTTCATCAAATTTGTCATTGTTGGATTCCTTGTCTGCTACTAGACATGTCTTTCTATCTCTCCTTCTGAAGTCTCAGTGTCCTTTGTATTGGTTATCTTTTTGCCTATTATCTTGGTAATCTCTCTTTTCACTAGATTCTTTGTCAGGGCAGTTAGAAGCCATATGTCCTATTTTATCACAATTGAAACATTTTAAAGGTAGCTTTCCTTTATACTTACCTTTTCCTCTTGGTAACCGTCTAGCTAATAATGCTTCAATTCTTCTTGCTTCTTGATTTCCTCATACAGTTTGTGCACTTTTTCCATGTTCATGCAAAATCTTTCACTTGCTCCACTGTGATCCCCTTCAGAGTACTTACTCATTCTATCATTGTAATCATCAGATTCACCAATATGAAAAGAACTGAATGCAGATTCTACTTTATTTACTAAAGAGCCACTGTTATCAAAATTACTTAACTCAAATGCATGTAGCTTACCAATAGTAGCATCTAAAGAAACTAGCATGTTAGGTACAGACCTCAATTCATTGAGTGCAGAGACTCGAATAGCATAAGCTGGTAGAAGGGTTCTCAACAACTTACTTGTTATATCATTTTCTTCAATAGTTCCACCTGCTCCTTTAATTTGATTGACAATCTCCTTTAGTCTTGTACTGTATTGGGTTATGTTCTCACCTTCATTCATCCTCATGGATTCAAGTTGTCCTCTTAGACTATTTACTTTTTCTCTTTGAACATGTTCATCACCTCCATACACAGATATGAGCTTAGTCCACATTGCTTTTGCATCATTACAACCTTCTAGATCATTAAACTCTGAGTTGGTCAATGCTGATGTTATCTCAATCATAGCTTGAATATGTTCTTGCTTTACCTTAATCTCTTCCAAGGTCATAGGGCTGGTGCTTGGGGCAATGTAATCATTCTCCAGATAATATGTTGCATATTCTCCAATTCCTGATAAATGTAGCTTCATCCTTTTCTACAATGTGGAGAAACTTGACTTGTTCAACTTCGGTGCATCCCTTTTATACATCTTCGGATCTTTGCCTCAAGTACCTTTAAACTTTTTCTTCTGGAGTCCAAAGCTTTGATACCAATTGTTAGTTCTGATACTAAATGAAAATTATAGAAGCCAATAGCTAACAAGATGAGAGGGGGGGTGAATCATACAAACTTAAACTTCCATAAAATCAATAGATTCAACCTCGGTAACTTATACTTCAGCAACTTAACCAAAAAATGTTAAACATGCAAACTTATGAACACATAATCATCATAACACTCATAACACCAGATTTAACATGGAAACCTAAATAGGGAAAAACCACTATGGGAATTCGGACCAACTAAGAAATATACTCTCCTAGAGTATGCTTGGTTAAAAGAAAATCATGTTAAAGATTACAAACACATTGCTAGATGTGACCCGGTTAAGGGATTTCCCTAAGATTTGTTAGGATCTTCACTTTGTTAGAAGTGACCTTGTTAAAGGATTTCAAACACTCACTTAGAATGTTACCTTGCTAGAGGGTTTACAAATAAGACTGCTAAGTCCACTTGGTTAAGAGATTTTCTGTCACTTACAAAATAAGAGTAATAAAAATCTATCTACAACTTCACATCTAAAATGCTAAAGCGGATTCTTATTTGCCCAAAACAATCTAGTCGTAGGACTTATCTTGTCCCTCTACTGGGCTCTCTACTCTAGTAATCAAATAGTTTTCAAGCTTTTGTGCTTGGTAATCACTATGTAGCATTCCTGTGCTTACACTTGCCTACATGCATTGTTTATTAACAATTCCTTATTTATAAACAATTGCTAACCGCTAAATCTCCTTGATCACATTTCCCATTATCAATCTTAGCCATCAGATCTTCAAACTTGACCAGGTTCAATGTATCCTTCCTATCTGAAAATGTTTTACCTTGCCTCAGGACTTGTAGTCCTCTCTTGGAACTTGTACAAGATTAATGCGGTTCAATCTGTGCTGTAGATCTTCCTGTTGATTTTCCTTTGCCATAGATTCTTAACAAACTTCATGCACAGCACACCAATCATTTATACATCTCCAGCTAATCATTGGCCTTCATTAAATAATGCTTTTATCCATCCAATGCGTACTGTCATAACTCAGTTGCAACTCGGTAAATACTAAAATTTACTCGGTAGACATTTCATCTTCATTAACCGATATCGATAACCTTAGGGTTTACCGACTAGGTTCCTTAGGGTTTACCGACTAGGTTCCTTTCTCGGTGACATAGTATAGTATTAACCTTACAATCAAAAACATATGTAGGATATCAAAACAATCTAAATATCATGATCTCATCATTGTCTAAGTCGGTAATAGTTTCCCATTGAATAACTTATTCCTCCTCTTTATTCATCACATTCTTTCTATGTCTTTTACCGACATCTTAATTCTCTTCTAATCAATCTTCTCAAGATATGGCAACATCATACTAAATTAGATAATCAATTTCTTGACATCAATGACAAAACAATGTTATAAAGATAGTTATCATCCTTCTTTAGTTATATCAATAATCTTCAACAACCTTCTCAATATCCTTATTGAATATCAACAATATTTCTTATTGTAATGCCAACAACACTGTCATAGCTACCATTGAATCCAAATTTGATAACAGAGCCATGACTGTGAATGATACTTTTGAGAATGATGTCAAGCTTGCTTCAATGGTAGTCGGATACAAGGTTTACAATTATAACTGGTACAACTTTGTCTCCAGTAGTGCTATCTACTTTGCCTACCAGATGCTCAAGGATGATAAGAGGTATTATCTATACATTGCACTTCTGAATGAATTATTAAGAAATTTGAAGAAAATTAAGAATGATAAAGAGCATACTTTTAGATACGGTACACTCCTTATTTGCCTGACACTTTAATTTCTAATGAAATACCCAATATGAATGACAAGGTCCAATGGGCCTATGATAGACTAGTGTCCATGCAAATCAAGGAAGGTCTATGGGGAATTGGTGATGCAACCATGAGGATATCTTCCCTCTAGGGATATTTTAAAACCTTTCAAGTAGCAATGAAAAATAGGGAAAGGATTTCGAAGGAGGTAGTTGAAAAATATGAGAAAACCATCTTCTTCATGGTTGTTAAGGATCAATGTCTGGCGGAAGTATTGGAGCCCCAGATAGTCTAGATCATGCCCATGGGGTATGAAACTGACTATGGAACACTTGAGGCATATGCTCAACATCTTTTGAATCAATCGGTAGATCCCAAGGAAGGGAGATTTGACACATTCAAAGAGAAGGACCTTAGTTTGCACATGTAGTTGACTGCTCCTTCTTGGTAGAGAAAAGTAGTTCTAAGATGGCGAAGCTACTCAAATAGGTTTAACCAAGGAGGAGGTGAGGAAAGAAAGAGAAAAATATGCTCAAAAGGAGGCCCGAGAGGAAACCAAGAAACCCAAAGTAGATCTAGTTCCCTCCAAGGAAAGACCTAAGGCAACTAAGTCTGCTCCTGCTTCGATGGCATAGCCTGCTAAACCAAGCCCATCTGTAAAAGGTGTGATAAAGAAAAAAGAAAAACCCAAAAGAACATATGTTGTAGTATCTCCAGTGGCCTTAGAAACTGAGTCCAAGGAAGAGGCAAGAAGAGATAAGAAAAAGGGATAATTTGCCAGACTCGTGAGAAAACCTCAATCTGGTGGAGCACAACAAATAAAAAAGACCAAGTTAGATCCTCTTCCTACCATAAGACCACAAAGAGATAGATAGGTCAAAAGTCAGCTTGACAAAGACCTAGAATCTAGCAATATACAAGGTAAGTATACAATCATTCCTCCATTATCAACAGAACAGTTGATAGACGAAATCTTAGTGGATGGAAATTCAAAGAATCTTGAAGCAAAGTTTTAAATTTTGGATGATGGTGACCAAAGGAAAATTGAGGAAGTAGTAGTATTATATCTACATAATTTTAGTAAGGCATTAATTGAGTTAGAAAAGTCTATTCCAAAGAACTTGTACAGTTTAATAGATGCTAGAAGAATGAATGAAAGCAAACTTGATAGAGAAATCAAGGAGAGAGAGCTTGTAAATAGATGTACTTGTATTAATCATAGTGAAGTCAATAGATTAATTGAAGAAGAAAACAATAAGGAATGTAGATTAAGAATAAAATTAATAGATTAATGATTCGCAATATCGAGGAGGTGAGAAAAGAGATAGGAAATATGGAAAAAGGATTATTCAAAATGACCCTTTGTACAAAGATGCATTTAGACCATCTTAGCTAAAAGATAAGCAAGGTGATTCTGGAAGTCAAAAGGTTGACACTCGGTCTGTAGATCAACCGAAAGACCAAGGAAATACCACAATTGATGTTGAGACCGATGACAATCCTCTGGTGATAGATAGCTTTGCAACCCTTGTGAATCAATAGACTGATATTGGAGACAAGGGAGAAAAGAAGGATGTTGTGTCTGGAGAAGATGAGGTAACTAAGGTGGACAAAGGTAAAGGCATAGCTGATCTAACAATTGCCACTCCTCTGGTAGCACAGATCCTACCTCAAATTCTGATCAATCTTGATGCCTCAGTTGATCTTATGAACATGTCTCCTGCAGAAAAGCTTATGCTTGTTGTTGCAGTGCAATCTCAAGCTAGTCAAGATCTGGTAAAATAAGAAAATGAAGACAAAAAGATAATTTTGATGTCCACAGATGTTTTGTAGAAGGTGGCTTCCAATGTATAGTTAGATTCAAATAACAACCCCTCCAATAAATTATTATAGTTGATTAACAATGTAAATAGCAATTTTGATTCTTTGGAGAAGGTGGGTACTCAGAAATATTTGGACAGATTTAAGGAAGTTATAAAATAACCATTCTTGAAAATGGTTGAAGATGATAGGGTAACATTGAATAAGAGATTGCAAACTATTTCTTACACATTGTCAGAAGCTAGTAAATTGTATAAATCTTGTCTTCTTTTGCCTAAATTCACTATTGATATTGATAAATAAATAAGTGGCTACCAAGGCAAACTTTCTAGTATCTCACAATCTTTTGACCCTAATGTAACATTAACTAGAAGTATTGAAGGATAGATTATAGCCTCGAAAGATTAGATCTCAGCCCTTCATGCAGATAAGGTGAAAGTTTCAATGAAAGTGGGTGAACTCTAGAACCTGATTGTCATCTGGTTAGATACCATGCTAAGTAATAAGGAAGACTATATGAAGTAAATGGCTCGGCCTATACCATTAGATTTAAGAGAATTAGAAATTCATGCTATAGTATTTAATGAATTTATCACAATTTTGGATAACCTGAAGAGTGAGTGGGATTCTCACCTAGGATTTTTGAAGACTACTTATGTTGACCTCTTCAAGTATTTGTAAAATGTTTTGTCATTTGTATATCAATTTTGGGCAGCACTCCATCTTTGGCATTGCTTTCAAAGGGGGAGAGATGAGGTGAAAAATGTACAGACTAATTGTGTATATAGTGTACAATTCGGTGATGTAGATTCTTAATATAAGAGAGAGCTTCAAAATTATTTTATTCTTTCATTTGGTGTACAGGTTTCAAGACAGCCATTTTTAAGAGGTGTTGTTGTCAATGCCAAAGGGGGATATTGTTGGCCATTGACACTCATTCGATGATTTCAAATGATATTTGATAATTGAATATTTGTTTAGGGTTGTCATTGGTGGCAAATCTTCATGGTGATTCAATCTGGTAGTCTTGATTCATCTTATCCAAAAGCTAGAGTTAATCGATAGGTAAGTAACTGGTAAAATAGGGTATTTAGGTAATTTTTTTATCCGAAATGATTTTCGATGATTGTGGTGTTTTTGGTGATTGTTTTTGTGATCTCGCTGACTGGGAAGACCTTTAGGAAGCATGTGATTATAATATTTTGGTCCGATAGTATGTTTTGTTCAAGATTGAAGCTGATTTGGAGCTACATGTTACTCTTTTTGAAGCCGACTTGAAGGAGGTCTATTTTGTGGTAAGACCAGATATATAAGATCGATTTTGTGATTGATTTTTGGTATGTTAGAGTTATGGTAATACATTTTGGTGTGATTGATCTTCACATGTGCACTTTTCTATCAGACCAACTAGTAGCTAACTAAGACAAAAACATAATAACTTCCCTGAAGGTTGTAACCTTCCAGGCAACCATATTTGAGTAGTGAGCTCTAGGCAGTGTGCCTGAATGCAAGTGCATTCCCCATCCATTCAATATTTATGCACTCCTAGCCATACTATATAAATATTGTGGGTTACAGCCCCATCGTGGTTTTTCCCTTTTCGGGTTTCCACATAAATTGTGGTGTTGTAGATTTGTGTATTCATTGTCGCATGTTTATGTTATTTTCTACTATGCATTTCTAATCGGTGGATAAAGAATAAGTTTGTGGTTTTAACTTTTAGTAGATCACTGATTCACCTCCTCTCTCAATGATCTCTGATTCCAATAGGATGAACATTGGATAAAAGCAATGGAAGAAGAACTGAATCATATTGAAAAGAACAACACATGGATTCTTGTTCCTAGACCGAAGGACAAAAATGTAATTGGAACTAAATGGGTCTTCCAGAATAAATTGAATGAGCAAGGTGAAGTTGTTAGAAACAAAGCTAGACTTATATGTAAAGGATATTCTCTAATGGAAGGAATTGATTTTCAGGAGAATTTTGCTCGAGTAGTAAGGATTTTAGTTGTTAGATTTTTTCTTTCTTATGTTTCTTATAAAGTTTTCAAATTCTATCAGATGGATGTCAAATGAGCATTTCTTAATGGTGAATTGGAAGAAGAGGTGTATAGAGAGAAACTAGATGGATTTATATTGATTAATTAGAGGGATATGGTGTGCTAGTTGAAGAAAGCATTGTATGGATTGAAGCAAGCGCCAAGAGAATGGTATGCCATATTTGATAGTTACCTTTTGAAGCTTGGATTTAACAAAGGTACTGAAGATAGTTTGTGCAAAGAGTTTCCTAATGAAATGCATAATTAGTTTGAGATTTCTAAGATTAGAGAAATGAAATTCTTTGTAGGATTGCAAATTACATAGTTTTAAAAAGGAATTTTTATATCATAGTCAAAGTATGTTAAGGAATTGTTGAAGAAGTATGGTGATTGTATCTAAGTTGACTAATGATGATGATTCCCCTAAAGAAAATCAGACCATATATAGATGTATGTTTGGTGGATTGTTATATTTGACTTAGAATAAACTGGATATCATGAATGTTATCTCTCTTGTTGCTAGATTTCAAGTTGATCCTAAGGAATCTCATGTTGTTGTTGTTAAAATAATCTTTAGATACTTGAAAGAACCATTGATTCTGGTCTATGGTACCCTAAAGATGATGATTTACTTTGAGTTATTTTACTAATGTCTATTGGGCAGGATATGTTGATGATGAGAAGAGTACTAGTGGTGGTTTATTTTACTTAGGAAAAAGGTTGGTTTCTTGGTTGAGTAAAAAATAGAATTCAATTTCTTTATCTATTGTGAGACAAAATATATTCCTACTACTAACAATTGTACTTAGGTTATATGGATGAAGCAGATGTTGAAATATATGCTAGTTGTGTATGTAGACACCCAAAATTGTCATGTCTAATTAAATAAATATTTTATTTATTTAATTATCTAAGCCTAATTCTTCTATTGATTAAATAAATCCTGATTTATTTAATTAATTCATTTATCCTCTTCTAGCCTTATTTCTCATTTAAATAAATACATTTATTTATTTAAATTATCCTCTTCCTAAATTAAATAAATATCTTATTTATTTAATTATCCCACTTCTACTATTAATTAAATAAATCTTTATTTATTTAATTAATTCATTATCTTTTTCTACACATGACACATGTCATTCATCTCTTAATTCCTACACTACCTACCTCTTTCATTATTTTGGTATTTCTTATACCTACCCTCTAATCCTAGCCGACCTCCTTTTACACCTCTCAATCTTAACCCTCCATTTCATATTGTGTCTTCTATTTAAGGAGATGCCTTCTTCATTATCAAACCCTAATCACTCATGCTAATGATCTTTCATGCAACTTGCTACACTACGATCCTACTTGCAACCACATTCCGTTCTTTGTTGAGCTCTTGTGCATATAAAATCTGAGAGCAAATATATCAAGCAAGATCAATGGAGATAGGAAGAATGGAGATCAAAAACCCTATTGGACATGTGATGGTATAATCTTTGTGATTTCTTGTGATTTGCATTGTCTTAGGTAATCTTCATATGTTATGGTGGATCTTTGTTGATTGTTAGGCTAGGGTTTTGTGGTTCAATCCATTTAGTCTTTCAATCTTGTTATTATTGTTATCCATTTTCACCATATACAGAAGAGGTTCCACACAACATATTCCTGGCTCAATCATTAACAGAGTCCGAAAGATCAAAATTCATAAGCTTCTTCAAAGAACAACAAATCAACTTTGCATGGTCATATGCTGATATGCCTGGACTGGATCCGGATTTAATAATGCATCATTTGACAGTCAAACCGGGGGCAAAGCTAGTGAAACAGAAATTAAGGAAAATGCATCCACAAGTGGCATTACTAGTCAAAGCAGAGCTTGAGAAATTACTCGATGTCGGATTCATACGCCCAATCGATTACCCCGAATGGATCTCCAATTTGGTACCTGTCAGTAAACCAGATCGCAGCATCAGAATATGTACAGATTTCAGAGACATCAACAAAGCTTGTCCAAAGGATGACTTCCCATTACCAAACATTGACCTGATTGTTGATCTCACAGCAGGTCATGAAATGCTATCATTAATGGATGGATTTTCTGGTTATAGTCAAATCAGGATTGCACCCGAGGATCAACATAAAACATCATTCACTTGTCCGTGGGGAACTTTCTGTTGGAATGTCATGCCCTTTGGGCTGAAAAATGCAGGTGCTACATATCAAAGAGCTATGACTACTATCTTTCATGATCTCATGCATGTAACTGTGGAAGATTATGTTGACGACCTCTTGGTTAAATCAATAGACAGAAATACACACTTGGACATACTTTCAGTTGCCTTTGATCGGTTAGAAAAATACAAAGTAAGATTAAACCCCAAGAAATGTGTCTTTGGAGTAACCTCCGGGAAACTCGTAGGATTCATCGTATCCAAAAGAGGAATTGAAGCGGATCCAACAAAAGTCAAAGCTATCTTGGAAATGCAACCACCAAGAAATATCAGTCAACTTCGATCCTTACAAGGCAGACTCCAGTCCATACGAAGATTCATAGCACAACTGGCGGATAAGTGCAATCCTTTTCAACACCTGCTACATAAAAACATCAAATTCAAATGGGATGATAACTGTCAACAGGCTTTTCAGACGCTCAAAGACTATCTCCTAAATCCGCCAGTTCTGATGCCACCAGTTCCAGATCAACCACTGTTATTATACATTTCAGCTACTCCAACAGCACTGGGGGCACTCTTAGCACAACAAATAGCTGACGGCAAGGAAAAAGTAGTATACTATATCAGTCGCACATTGGTGGGATACGAGCTAAACTACACACCTATCGAGCGTGCATGTCTCGCTGTGGTCTTTGCTTCACAAAAATTATGACATTATATGCTTACTCATAAGACTAAGTTGATTGCAAGAATTGATCCATTAAAGTACCTTCTCAACAAAGCTACACTTACTGGGCGACTGGCCAAGTGGGTAATGATCCTGAGTGAATTCGACATCAAGTATGTAGACAGAAAAGCAATAAAAGGACAAGCCATCGTAGATCAATTAGCAGATGCTCCCATGATAGATGATGCTCCTCTAAATTCAGAATTTCCAGATGAATCCATTCTAACAATATCACATGCAAAGCCATGGCAATTATACTTTGATGGTTCATACACACAGCATGGGGCAGGAGCTGGTATTCTCTTTATAACTCCTCAAGGCGATTCTATACCAAAATCATACCACTTATCATTTCCTTGCACCAACAATATAGCGGAATATGAGGCATTAACAACAGGATTATGAATTGCAGTTCAGTGGAAGATCCAAGAACTTAGTGTTTTTGGGGATTCTCAACTTGTTATCTGTCAAGCAACTGATGATTACCAAACAAAAGATGAAAAATTACTGCCTTATAAACAAATGGTGGATGATCTAAAACAGCACTTTACAAAGATAGACTTTGAGCAGATACCAAGAGAGCAGAATCGCGCGCAGATGCCATGGCTACAATTGCTTCATTGATTGATTTACCTCCAAACGAGACCCGCTATGAGTTCTTGGTGGATAACCTTTTGGTCCCCTCATATGAGATCATGCCTACTAAGATGATATGCGTTGTTGGTCCTGAATCCCAGTTATATGGTTCCATATTAACATACCTTCGCGACAATACCTTACCTCCTGATCTATCAAACAACCAACGCCGCACTTTCATTTGCCAATCCTCTCGATACGTCATTCTAGCTGATATCCTATACCGACGAGGTCTAGATGGCACTCTTCTTAGATGTTTAGAAAGCGACGAAGCTCAGATTGCGTTACGTGAAGTGCATGAAGGGATATGTGGTCCGCATACTAGTGGTCCTACCTTGGCCAAGAAACTCATTAGGACTGGATATTACTGGCCCAATATGGAAAAAGACTCATATCAGTTTGTCAAGAAATGTAAGCAATGTCAAATTCATGGAGACCTCATACATGTGCCGGCACAAGAACTACAACCACTTGCATCTCCTTGGCCCTTTTGTCAGTGGGGACTCGATCTCATAGGCAAGATTCACCCTCCTTCTTCCAATGGTCATAAATTCATTATCACTGCCACAAAGTATTTTACAAAATGGATTGAAGCCGTGCCTCTCACACAAGTCACTAGAAAACAAATTGCTACCTTCATCCTGAACTACATCATTTGCCGATATGGTATTCCTAAGTCCATTATTACTGATAATGGGCGTCCCTTCAAAAATCAGGATGTTCGCAAACTCTGTGACCGCTTCCATATTTCCCATCGTTTCTCCACACCATATTACCCCCAAGGTAATGGCCAAGCTAAGGCGTCTAATAAAACAATCCTTAAAATCCTCAAGAAGACAGTCGACGACGCTGGCCGTAATTGGCATTTCCAACTCAATCCTGCACTTTGGGCCTACCACACAAGTGTCTGCACACCTACAGGAGCTACACCATATTCACTTGTCTACGGCGCTGAAGTCATCTTGCCTATTGAGGTCGAGTTACCCTCTTTATGGGTCTCTTTGCAAAACATCATCACTGATGAAGACTACAGGGTCTCTCGCTTACAAGAACTAGAACTGTTGGATGAACGGAGACAAATTGCTTTTAATCATCTCAAGGCTTACCAACAACGGATGAGTCGCAGCTACAATCACAAAGTCAAGCCTCGCACATTTGAGGTAGGTGACTTGGTTCTCAGAGAAAACCCCAAGAATCAGCAAGACAGAGAGAAGAAGGGCAAGTTTGAACCAAACTAGCTAGGTCCTTACATCGTTACAGCAGTCTATGGCTCTGGGGCATATCAACTCTCTACTATAGAAGGTGAACCCTTGGAGGATCCTATCAACAGCATGCATCTTCGTAGGTTCTACACATAGCTTGTCGGAATATCCTAATTCAAAAATACAAAAAAAATTATAAAACAAAAAAATCGTTACTTGGTGAAAACCTGGCAAACAGGCGCCTTATGACACAAAAAACATTGAAAAATCAAAAAAAGTAAAGAGAAATAATTTTGTCCAACGGTGAAAACCACTTCGGTGGCGCCCTGGGCAAGTACCATGGTGAAAACTGGGTCACCAGCGCTATGTGTAGAGACATTGCTCCTCCCTCCTTCAGGATTCTCTTCCATCATTTCACTTTGCACACACTCACGACCTATTCATTCATAATAAACTTACCCATTCCCATCATGGCTTGTTATTGATCTACCTAAGATTGGCTAGCCATCCATAATAAATCAGATCCTATCTGTGGCTAAGGCAAATCCTACGTCTAGTAATGGGTATGGAACTGAGAACATCACATGATTCGAGGAGTACAGTCTCTTCTAGCTTTCTTCAGTCTATTCGCGCACAATCCGCAATAAAACAACATTTGCATCACAGATCCGCAATAAAGTTTCGTCTTCTCCGCAATAAAGTATCAGTTTCATGGATTCAGTCAGTTTCAGATGAGACAGCAGCAACAATGGGCTTCAACAAATCAAATCTTTCAACAGACTCAGACAACATATGGTTCAGTGCTATCTATCCTTTTTGTGAAAGTGAACATTGTGACCACAATCAAAAAAGACTTATACAAGTGACAAGAGACACTAAAATTGAGGACTACAGTGGATGTTGGTGTCGAGTCTTGGTTTTCTTTTGATTTCATCTTTTTTGGTGACATGTCTTTTAGCTTTTCCAGGATGTCTTTGACTAGAGATTCTATCTCTAGGATGTCTTTGACTAGAAAGGCAAGGATGGGGTATCGTCACCTATTTGCATTTGCTATCTGTGGATTGTCTCTTAGTAATGCTATGACTCATCCAAGGATATGAGGACACGGTGAGTCTAGTATGAACTGGGGCATTCCTTGTTTGTGACTATCTTATCTCCATGCAAACAGGTACAATGACTTTCTGGGTCGAACATATGCCTCGATTGTCATAACCTATTTTGCCATAATAAAGCTCAATGATGATAACGCACAAGAAGCTCTTTCACTTTCATATCTTCTGTCTTTCATCCCCTGTTTCTTGATTGACTTCCATCATCCTTCTCGAGTCCGTGTAGCCTGCTATCACATGACTGAGTATAATGACACACCAAAAACATTTGCATTTCATGTAGTTGCACCTGCATTACCGCATATAAGCATTTCATACATACATATACATATCACAACTGCATCACATCCTGCATACAACACATGTTAGTGCATCTTACATTTCCATCATGTAAATAATCATTTGCATTATCATATTCATTTGCATTACATACATTCACATTTGCATTAGCATCACATATAGAATCATAAAAGAACAAAAATATTGCATTGCATCATATAAGCATCCATATCATAAAACAAGCATCACATAAGAACATCTCATCACATAAGGTACACATGCACATAGCTGCCGCAAAAATGGTGAATCATCTCTCATATATAATCAAATGTGTCATGATACAATGATGTCAAAAGAATCATATGGCTACAAAATCACCCACAGGTGTCTACAATACAAAAATGGTACATATACTGATACAAAGGGGAGCCCTCTATGGCTATGATGAACTCCCTCCCTCGGAGCCACCTGGCCTCGACGGATGCTGAGCTATAGAAGGACCCGCTCCAGGATCACCCTGCCTATCTGGTGGTGGTGGAGGACCCATGACCCCACCACTAGATGCCTATCTCCTCCGGCTCCCTCCCGTAGCCGTCGCTGTCTGCGATGGTCTATGGAAGCTCCTCGCCCACTGATCTACTGGCACGGCACCATAATACAGGTCCCTCCAGTAGGCGATCTCCTCTCCGGCTCGCAGCACATATGCATAGCCTACTCCTGTGTCCTCCGCCGCCTGCCTCCCTGCCCTCAGCGCTGTCTCAGCCTCAGTATATCGCTGGATAGCCTGGTCCCTCTCCCGCTCAGTGTCCCTGAGCCTGATCCTGAGGTGATCCCTCTCCCTCTCCAACTCCTGGATCTCATCTGCCTGGCCCTAGCAGATCTCCCTCAGCTCTAGCAGCTCATCCTCCTCGGGATCCCCACCCTCAGCCTCTGCCTGTGGCTCTCCCTCTGCGGGTGCCTGTACCTGTGCCTCCCCCTGTACCTGTCTCGGTGCCTGAACTGGTACCTGTCTCTGTGCATGCCTGGGAACCTGCACCTGTCCCTGTCCCTGCACCTGTCCCTGTCTAGGTCCCTGTGCTCTAGGACCCTATGCTGCTGGTACCTGCAAGGGCACTCCACCACGACCCCTCACCACCGCCTGGGCTGGTCCCTCCTGTCCTCCCTCCCTCCGAGGTGCTACCCTCCTCTCCCCCACTACTCCTCTCCACCTTCGTCGGCCCCTACCTCCATCTCCTCCACCATCATCATCATCATCCCCTCCAACCTCTCCCTCCAGCAGCTCTCCCGGATCTATCAACCGTGGAAACGGATGCTCTGCCCAATATGCAGAGTACTCTGCATCCATGCCTGCATCCTCAACCTCCGGCCACATATCCCAGGGTAGTGGCATCATCTCTATCAGCTGTGTGACGGCCTGATCATATGATAACAATGGCCCGAACTATGCCTGATCCCTGACTGTACGGGCATACATACCCGAGCCTCGTGGCATCCTCTGGATCCTGCCAAACTGCCTGCCAACCCTGTCTACCAGCTGTCTCTCCAAAATGTAGGGCGTCCGCCCAATCAGATATCTGCTCCTGAAGGTATAAGGCAGCTCCACTGCGTCATCCTCCCACTCCTCGCACCCCAGGTACGGCCTCTAGATGACCATATCAATGTCATCTATCACACGCCTCCAGTGCTCTAACCTACCAATCCGAGGCTGTGAGGTGATCATATCATACAAGTGAACAAAGCTCCGCCCATGCCCTCTGCCTCTGAAGTGGATCGGTCGTGTGATCGGCAGATGCTCATATGCCCACACCTGTAGCAGTGTCACTCCGCAACCCAAGCCAACTGATCCATGGTAAACGAATTGGTGTAGCTCATAATACAGATGTGCCAGGACACATGGACCCCATGCATACCTGGTGTGCTCGGTCACCAATATCTCTAGCGCTCCTCCCCAGCCCACTGCCAACCCCCGTGTCGCCCTGTCCGGACACAAGAACCCATTGATAACTCCTCCAATCATAGCTGGCAAGGCTAAACCTGTCGCGGTCATGGTATCCCATGCCACGTGCCCTGCTCTCATCTCCAGCCCGGGATCCTGGAATACCCGTCTCAGCGCCTCTCTGTCTCCATCTCGATCGTATGGGATCAGCTCTCCATCGATCGGTATGTTCAAAATCCTGTATACATCCTCGAGGGTCACTGTCATCTCCCCCATCGGCAAGTGAAAAGTGCAAGTCTCGGAGTGCCATCTCTCCGCTAGTGCAGTCAGCAAACCCATGTTTGCCCGAAACTCAGGCACATACAGTACATGTCTGAGGCCCATCTCCTCAATCGTAGCTCGATCCTGAAATGACAACTTTGGTCGCAGTCTCTGTGTAGACGGGAATCTCTCCCGTGACTCTAACATCGGCAGATACTCCTGCAGTCACACAATCAATCATGTCAGTTATCGTGGCATTCACTGTTCATCACAAAATGCTACTTGCTATCTAAATGCATATGGTTATCTATTCTAGTGACACTCACTGTTCATCACAAAGTGTTACTCACATTTAGCACTCCTTGTTCATCACAAAGTGCTGCTCATCCTTTGGGTACTCCCTGTTCATCACAAAGTACTCTATCTTGGTGCTCACTGTTCATCACAAAGTGCCTTGATCTATCCTAGTCTTCCTAGAGGACCTGCTTGAGTGTATCCTCTCAGCAGCTTATCCAATCAACAGTGTATTTTCATCACAGAACTGCCGATTTGACCTAGAAGACCAAAACCATGCATTTTGACACACAAACGCGCTTTAAACTCATAAACGCGCTTCTTGACTGCACAAACGCGCTTCTGCAACACAGACGCACTTTTTGGAGACAAACGTGCCTACATCTTGCACAAACGCGATTCTAGAACCTAAACGCCCCTACAGGACATAAACGCCTCTAAAATTCACAAACGCGCCCGCAATTAACGCAAACGCGGTCCCAGACGTAAACGCGCCTGGAACCGACACAGACATGCCTGTTGGACACAGACGCGCCTGGCACCGACACAGATGCGATTGCGCGTTTTTTTGCATTTTTTTGGTACCCTATTCCTAGCGCATTTATTGCTACCTACTGAGCATTAATGACAAAAAATTGAAATGCGTGAAAGTACGAGGAGGTTTGGTGGTAGTTACCGGCTCTCCTGCCTCTGCTGGCCTCTGAAATCGGCGAACGCGGTCGAATCTATGCATGGAAGCCATCGCTACTGACTGCTGCTGCTCTTTTCTCGCTCTGCACTATGATCTCGTAAGGGTGTGGATGACAATGAGGATGTCTTTTGCCCGTGGTCTATCTTATAGCCTACCCTATCCCTCACCTTCATTTCCCGAGTCAGTCTTCCTCATCCCATGACTTTGTCACTTTATTCGGTCAATCCATTCTAGCCTATCTTTCTTATCGAGAGATTGTCTGCAATCTTTCCAGACTTTTTCATCCAATCTCTCGAGGGGGCATATCATTCCCATTCTGGGGCAACTCTGTATCAGTTCGTTTTATCTTCTTTGAAACAACGTGACAAGCCGCATTGTCTCAAAGAGGGGCAAAATGTAGACACCCAAAATTGTCATGTCTAATTAAATAAATATTTTATTTATTTAATTATCTAAGCCTAATTCTTCTATTGATTAAATAAATCCTGATTTATTTAATTAATTCATTTATCCTCTTCTAGCCTTATTTCTCATTTAAATAAATACATTTATTTATTTAAATTATCCTCTTCCTAAATTAAATAAATATCTTATTTATTTAATTATCCCACTTCTACTATTAATTAAATAAATCTTTATTTATTTAATTAATTCATTATCTTTTTCTACACATGACACATGTCATTCATCTCTTAATTCCTACACTACCTACCTCTTTCATTATTTTGGTATTTCTTATACCTACCCTCTAATCCTAGCTGACCTCCTTTTACACCTCTCAATCTTAACCCTCCATTTCATATTGTGTCTTCTATTTAAAGAGATGCCTTCTTCATTATCAAACCCTAATCACTCATGCTAATGATCTTTCATGCAACTTGCTACACTACTATCCTACTTGCAACCACATTCCATTCTTTGTTGAGCTCTTGTGCATATAAAATTTGAGAGCAAATATATCAAGCAAGATCAATGGAGATAGGAAGAATGGAGATCAAAAACCCTATTGGACATGTGATGGTATAATCTTTGTGATTTCTTGTGATTTACATTGTCTTAGGTAATCTTCATATGTTATGGTGGATCTTTGTTGATTGTTAGGCTAGGGTTTTGTGGTTGAATCCATTTAGTCTTTCAATCTTGTTATTATTGTTATCCATTTTCACCATATACAGTGTATGATGAGCCTATTGCTATTTACTATGACAATTCAAGTGTAATTAACATTTCTAATAATCCAGTGTTGCATTACAACACTAAGCATATATTTATCAAGTTGAACACTTTTTGAGAGATAAGGTAAATGAGAAGGAAGTCACATTAGAGTATGTGCCTACAAAGGAACAAATTGCAAACATCATTATGAAGCCTTTGCCTAAAGATAATTTTGAGTACCTCAGAGGGAAGTTAGGGGTGATTCCCCCTCTTGATTAGAACTAAGCTGCATTGGTATACATCAGTTTGGTGTATTTCACAGTCATATCCTATGATCTGGATTGATGAGTGGAGGCTGCTACTTAGGGGGTGTAGTCAGTGAGATAGTTTTGAGTTTCTATGGTACAAATATGTGTTTTTTTCATTAATGTTAAAGGGGGAGAAATTCCTGTGAAAAATGTGTATTGATTTCAAGGGGAGAGAATATATGTAAGAGGAAATGTGTAATTTGAGAGAGTTGTCGATTCCTTTATCATTGATTATTTTTCACATCATATGTTGCCATCAATGCCAAAGGGGGAGATTGTTGGATGTTTGGAGGGATTGCTACAAATATGTGGTTCAGATATATCTGAGAGATGTCTCATCATTGATGTCAACATATTTCTCTGTCTGTGACAGTGTTATAGTGGAGGTCAGTATGTGAATTTTTCCAACATGTGGATGATCAGTTTTTGTAGATTAAAGGGTTTGTAGAGGATTGTGTATAGATGGTTCAGTGCAATTTTTTGAGGTCTGCATGAAGATTTGATTGAGTTATGGTTATCTATGTTGTAGTTGGTTTTTCTCTTATGTAGTGATACCAAAGTGTCAGTAATTTGATATGTGGATTTGGTGCAATGTTTGGGATGTTGATGTGTGCCTTCAATTCAAGTGGTTCATGGTTTAGAGCTCCACAAGTGATTTTTCCAAGTTGTCAGTCATTACAGCTAGTGTTCTTGAAGTACAGTCTAATGATGATATGATTATAGTAATTTGAGTTGTTGCAGATGTTGCGGTGGTGATTCATGATGCTTGTGGATGTTTCTCGATCATGTGCCTTTTGTGTTGGTAGTCTGCATTGATTGTTGTGTGCGTAATTGATGGTTTTCTCTGATATGGTGGTGTTCTTAATTGTTTTCGCTGACCAGATGCTTGTAGGGTGTTGCGGATGTTCGATGCATAATTCTTGGAGGTGTTTTCTATTTGAGACATATGATATGGGTTTGTTCTATGTCTTAGTCGATATTGCTTGGTGAACATGTGATTTGTTAGCATGTGTGATTTATTTTTGTAATATGGTGAAGTGTGTTGAGCCGACCTTAGTGAAGTTGATGTCATGTATAAATAAATATAATATCTTTGTAATTGTGCCAGTGTATAGTTGAGAATCAGATGTGTATGAGTGAATAACACATACATCTTTTAGAGGTAGAAAAGAAGTGTGAGGGGAAATTGTTATGTTCTTAATCAAAACTATAACTAGGAATTAGGAAATGTTATTTCTTCATTTCATGATCTTCTGGATGTGATCCGAATGTGTTTGTAAGACAATGAGTCTTCCCTAGGTTGTAGCCCTTTGTTGTTTTTGAGCAGTGAGCTCTAGGTAGTGTGCTTGAATTCATGTGCATTCCCCATTGTAATATTTCATATTCTTATAATAGAGTATCATCATATTGTGGGTAGGTTCCCAGTGTGGCTTTTCCCTTGACTAATTTTTTCACATCAAAAATCTTGTTGTTATGTGTTTTCTTGATGTGTTGTTGATTTATACTTTCATGCTTAATAATAAGATCTAAGAATAAGTTTAATGTGTGCAAGTATGTGAGACAACTTATTCACCCCCCTCTTAGTTGTGTTCCTTGAATAAGAGTTATTTCATCAATAAGAACTCATTACACCTATTTTTTAATTTAATACAATAACATTATCAAATTTGCACAGGAATCATAGAAGAAGAATGCAATTTGGGTACCTAAGTCATTCAACTAATCATTTATTCTAATTAAAAATAATTCTCTTGCACATCTATAAGATCGACTTACATTTATTATATGATTTTAAATTAATACCATGGAATGATTATGTATACGAAAACATAATGAATAACCACACGAAAAAGAGGGAAATACCATTTTTCAATCATAATAAGTTTTGTTTAAAGGGGAAAAACTAGTTTGACATGGACCAGAAACCCAAAGTCAACAATAGAACAATCTTAAACAACCACCCGAGGCTCAGTAGACAAACAGATGCCAACTAGCCCACCAAAAACTGGGGCAAAGTAGTCTAATAACAAAAAATAGACAAAGCATAGGTAAATAAAACTACATTAATTTTCCTAATTTTTCATTCTTCTAAATGATCTCTTCATTGATAATCATAACTTTCTTACTAATGTTATCAATAGGAGTCCTACCCTTATCTTTATTATGGAGACTCGTAGTAGGACCTTATTGGGGCATCTCATTCACATCCAAGTGCTCATCCATGTCCTCCAACGAAGCTCTATGATTTTTATGTATACCTGCATCCACTACCTTAGCCTTCTTGACCAACTTCCTGCTGCCAGATGGGGAATTTCTCTAAGAGATAGCATGAAGAACTTTTGCCTGCTCATTAAGTCTACAAGCACCCTCACTAGTATTGTCCATGGTTTCCTTACTCACTACCACCACCGCACTCAGAATCTACTTAATCTTGTGATAATCATCTTCTAGGGCCTTAATACACCATTCATGATCATTCTTGAGGTCTTTGATACCACTGTCTAGGGACATCGCATTAGCTAGAATATTGTCCAAGTTCCTGCTAACCAAATTAGCCTTTGAATTAATAATATCGATCTCCTGAAAGATCAAGGAGAACAAGGCATTTTGATTATCTTGTAAATTCCTTAGATTGATATTAAAAATCGAGTTTTTCAGGGACTAAGGATCACATCTCCTTAGGGGTATCCCCACTAGCATCAGTAGCTGTAAAAGAATTAACACCTTGAACCTCCACATGCCCATCCAAATCAATCTGAGAGGCCTTTATTCTCTTAGTGACATTGATCATCAGGGGCCCAGATATTTTGGATTTACCCTTACCCTTAACAATCAACATAGAAACCTTAGTCAGCCTTTTTCCCTTCACATCAATACTAGGGTCCACCAAATTAGGAACATATTTAGGGTCATCATCCTCATCAGATAAAACATTACCTTTTCTGCCAATGGGGTTACGGATTTTAGAAATGGATGACAAGGGGCCCTGTTTATCAAAAATATGGAAGACTTCATCCCCATTAGAATCCACCTCCTCGTAAGAAGAGGTGTCCCCATAAAGGATAGGAGCATTCTTCTAAAATTCAATACTTGTTTTAGTCACATGTTCCATAATTAACAAGATTAAGCCCTCATGGAGAATAGGGGAGGAAGCCCTTTTCTCGTGAGTTCTAATACTATGATTTAAAGACAAGGCCAAGTAAAAGGGTAAAGAAATGGACTTTTGATGATGGAAATTATTCTGAATAGCGAAATGATAGCTAAATAAGCTAACAAATTTACCATCTAGGGTGAGATATAGCATAATGACATCCACAATCACCTGCCATGGCTTCGATAGAGAAGTTATATATGCCACCCACCATCAGTATTCTTCATCACTTTCTCCCTCTCTTTCAGCAAGAAAAAAATATGCATAGCCTCGGTCTCACATTTCTTCTCTCTATAGAATTTCGTTCTATCAATCAAGTTGTTGGATACCTTAGACACAAGCTCCTCATTACACTCTAGCTCTATTCTATAGACACTAATCTCACCATCCTTCCACCCTTTAATAAAGGTCTCAGTGACAAGGGCATATGTGGCATGCAGAGTCTTGACATAGCCAGTCAATCCTCACATTAAGCGCTCATCCCAAACAACAAGCTTAATTCGCCATTTTCATAAACCCTAGGTTCTAGATGATTCTTATCTCCCCCCATCCTACAAAAATTCCTAATCACACTAGGCTACAAAAAAACCAAGTTCAAGATAAACCAGATGAAAAGGATTACAAAAACTTATAGAAAGTTTGACTTCCCCCTCATAAATGATGCCCTACCTAGGGCACTAAGATGCTCATTATTCTCCATCATTTCTAAGGACCCCTTGCACTTCACATGTATTAGAATCATTGGAGATCCAGTGGAATCTGGTCATAAATGTTTTATACTTTTCTACTTTATAAACCAACCTTAATGTTGGATAAATTATCCACCACCTTATTACCTTTGTGGTACACGTGAAATTTTAAATTTATCTATCTCTAAGGAGCATTTAGCAATCTTCAATAATATGTTTAATCAACCAACTGGGGGAGGAGGAACCCATTAAATAGTTAATGATGTTTAGGTAGTCACATTCCAACCAAAACTTTCTCAATCCTTTCTCTTTAGCCAATTTGATCCTGGCATAGGTTGTAAAAGCCTCAACAAAGTGGTTTGTCTGGGTACCCAAAGGGAGGGCCACCACTGAGACCACCCTATCATTGTTATCACGTACCACTCCCCCACATCCTAGAGGCCAGGGATTCCCCTTCATCACCCCATTTGTATTGATTTTAACCCATCCAAATAGAGGAGGGCGTCACTTAATCCCATCTTTGGAGAATTTTAACTTAAACAATGGCTTGGAGATATACCAATTAAGCTTCCATCTATAAGCAATTTGCACATCAAACTTTAAGGGAGAGAGGGAACCATCAACTTTAACATGATCACAGATAACTTGAAATTTTTCTGAGATGGCTAGATGAATTTTATTAGCAACAACATTAGCATGACAGGCTTTATCCCTGAGGATCAAATTGTTCCTTTCTTTTCAAAGGTCCCACACAATATGGGATAGCATGAGGTTCCAAATGCAGGCAATAGAGTGATTAGGAGAGGGAGAAGACCACTAAGTTTGACACTCCACAAAAGAATTGGGAAAACCCAATCCAAAGACCACAAATTATAAAAGAAGGCCCAAACCTCCTAGGCAAAGGCACAACTAAACAAGATATTAAAAGCATCCTCTACATCATTCAAGAACATATAATAGTGGTTGGGAATGGCCAAACCTCTTTTAAAAATATTATAAATGGTCACAAATTTGTAATGAGTAGCCAAAAGAAGATGTTGATTTTGGGAATAATCCTCTGATTCCAATTCAGCCCCTAGAAAGGCTTGGGAGAAAGATCTCTGGTTTGTAGCCTAAATACTAAATAAATAGAGGAGTTACCAGCCAAAGACTGAGACCAAGTTAAGAGATCCTCTGACCTAGATATAGGAATATGCACAAAGCTTAGCGAATCTTGAAGAATCCACAGAGAAGGATCTGCCATAGTTAGGTCTACCCACTTGTGGTTGTGAATGTAATCTGCCACCCATTTGCCAAACTTCCTAGTACAAGCCTCCTAAAAATGACCGATCACAGGATCATCTACCAGCGGAGTGCCACCATACTACCAATCATACCAAAATAGAATTTTAATTCCATTTCCCAAAGACCAATGAAGACCTTGAGAAAGAAAAGACTTGGAACTTGAGATGAACTTCCAAAGGATAGAGAAAGAGGCCATAGGTCTCTCATCAACTGACATATCTTGAGTATGCGAGTAATTATTTAAATATGTTCCATGTATGATTTTGGTCCAATCATTATCTTCTTTCTAACTCCTCCAAAGTTGTTTCATCAAAAGAGCCGAATTGAACTCCTTCAACTTTCAAATAGCCATACCTCCCATATTCTTAGGTTAAAAAACTTGGTCCCATGAGATCAGATGCAACCTCTTCTTAACTTTCATCCCTTATCGTAGGAAATTTATTTGTATCTACTCAAGCCCAACCTGGAACCTTTTTGGGATTCTTAAAAAGGCTCAGAGCATAAACATAAATATTTTGAAGGGAATCCTTGATCAGATGAACCTTCCCCACCTAGGATAAGAGAGCCCCCTTCCAGCCAACAATATTGGTTTGAAATCTGTCAATTACTTTACCCCAAAATTCATTAGGAACTTTAGAATCACAACGCGACAAACCAAGATATGTCGATGATAAAGAATCAATTTAACATCCAAGGATTTGGAAAATTCTTTGTTTTCTCCTCTCAAGGTGTTTAGGAAGAAAATAGAGCTCTTTTGGAGGCTAACCATTTGACCTGAATAATTCTCATACAACTGTAATTTTCTCTTAATGTTTTTGGCTTTAGAAATGGAACTTTCCACAATAAGGACAGTGTCGTCAAATAATTGTCGATGAGAATAGGTCAGCTTATTAGAAGATGGGATCAAGCCTTTCAAAAACCCACATCTGACCTGTATCTAGATGTATCTACCTAATGCCTCAGCCATGATAATAAACAAAAAAGGTGATAGGGGGTCAGTGTCCCTTGAATCTCGTGACAAGGAAAAGAGGCCAGTAGGAGAGCCATTAAGAATCACCACGAAATAGCTAAGAAACAATATTAGTGAAGGGCTCATCCAAACCAAAAGAAGATAAAACTCTCAGCAAGAAGCTCCAACTCACTCTATCATAAGCCTTGAGAAGGTCCAGTTTGAGAAAGAACCATGCCTTCTTATTCATCGAGAGAGGGAATATATTCATGTAGAGTCATAATCAAGTCTATAATTTGCCTTCTAGGCACAAAACCATTTTGTTGACTAAAGATAAGTGAAGGAAGAAAGGGCTTGATTAACATCATAATGATTTTAGTGAAAATGTTATAAACAGTATTACAAAGACTAATAGGTCTAAAATCGATCAAGGAATTATGCCCTGGCTTCTTGGGGATAAGAACAATAAAAGAAACATTTAATTCTTTCAACAAATATTTGGACCCAAAAAAATCATTGGTAGAAGCCACCACATCCTTCACAACAATATCCCAATAATATTGAAAGAACATAGGAAAGTCATCCGAACGTGGAGATTTTTTACGCTTGAAAAATGAAAACAACCTCTTGAACCTCTCTACCATAGGGAATATGAGAAATAGACTTGTTCATATCCAGGGACACTAAGGAAGGAATTTCCCAAAGGAGGTCCTGTTGATCATCCAAGTCAAGGTCACAATATTGAGTGAGAAGATTATAGAAAAAAACCATGACCCCTTGCATCATCTCCTCATCCTTACAAAGAGTCCCCCCATTATAGTTGATGGAGTGAATCCAGTTAGAGGATCTATGGTTCAAAGTTAACATATGATTTTTTTTGTATTTATGTCTTCACTTTTAAGCCAAATAGATCTAGATATTTGGTTCCAAAAATCCTCCTCTTTAGCAATGATATCATGCAGTTTAGACAAGATATCAATCTCCTGATCAACAAGATTTGAGAGCGCACCTTGATATTGAATTTGCATCTGAATATCATCAAACTCCAACTTAGGAGCCTCTTTATTTCTAAATATATGGCCAAAGGAGGTTTAATTCCATTTCTGTACATTCATTTAACGACCCCAATCTTCTTACAAATCTTGAACATGTTTTAAGATCTGGATCCAAAGTTAACATCTTTCCAAACCTAAAGGGGAAGTTCTTTTTTCTATAAGCTTTGTCCATTACAAAAGAGATAGGGAACTGATAAGACTCGATCTTGTACAGGGATGAAAGTTTTCAATTACAATTGTTTAGCCAGAATGGTGAAATAAGGGCCCTATCCAAAGTAACTTGGATGAGATCATCCCCGAATCTCCTATTTGACTAAGTAAAAGAAGCACCATGTAAATATAGGTAAAGTAAACCATACAGATTAATAAAATCCAGAAGATCCTCTTTGCTATCTAAAGCAATGGGAGTACCTCCCCTTTTGTCATAACTATACAAAGGTGGTTTAAAGTCTCCCATAACAATCCACCTATCAGTAGAAAAATTGGCTCTAAGAGCATAAATATTCTCCCACAAATTCATTCTAACCACTTTGTGATTAGGGGCATAAACATTCAAAATCACCCATGAGGAGCCATCATTTAAGGGCACAAATTTCATAGAAATATGTTTAGCCAAAGAGAAAAGAATCTTACCTTTCACCAAATGAGGATTCCAAGAGATGACCAACCCTCCTGAAGCACCATCCGAATCAAAAAAGTGCATACCCGCATCCTTATACACAACAACTTTAAGATCAACAACCTTACTTTGGAGCATCTTTATTTATTGAATAAGATAGATGTCAGGTTTATATTCCCTTATTAAGCTAGATAAAAGGGTGTGCTTGTGGGGATGATTCATCCCTTGAATGTTCCAAGATATAATCTTAATTTAGATGGAGTGGGGGAACCAGACATACCCATCTCCAACAGAGTTCTTTGAAGACCATCTATAATTTCTGCTTGACTTACCCTCCCCCTGGACTAGATAAGGGAGGGTGTAGCTACTCATTTTGAAGTCGTACCACAATCTTCCTTAAGTTTGATTCTTGTGTTAATACCCAGAGTTTGGGAGTTGTTTTTCTTTCTATTTGTGGCCTTAACCATTGTAAAAGGGGCCTCTGACTCACCATCACAAATATCATCCCCATTCATTCTATCATTTATAACCACACATCTTCTTTGCAGGTGAAAAGAATCATCATAAAAAATTCTCCTTAAAACAAATTGTTGAGGTTGCATTTGAGGGTCCTCTGAAAAGTTAACCATCAGCCCAAAACTGCATCCATCACTAGCCATATGATTAGTAGACACCATCATGTCTGATCCCTTATTCCTAATTAACTTTCTATCCTCACCCTTATGGTTATCCAACCTTTCTAGTATCCCCTGAGGATCTCGATCAATATTTCCTTCCACACCACTACCCCCATCTTTAGGTCTTTTCAATGCCTTGGGCATTCCTTGACATCCCAAAGGGCTTGCCTTGGGTCCTTCCACATAAGTTTCCTTATCTGCTATCCCCAAAGGCAAAAAAGATGCTTGGGTTCTTTTTCCTCCAAATCTTCGTAGATTTCTTAGGTTTCATTGTACAAGCCTTTTCCCAGTGGCTAGCCTTCTTGCAATGAAAATAGACAAAGGGTATAGATTCAAACTCCAAAGCCTAAGACCATTCACCCAGCCTTGAGTTCAATAAAACCTCCCTGAGAAGAACTATAGATTAAAGACTATTGACACAAATTTGTGCATAAACAAGTCACTTTTAGGAATCCATCATAGTAGGTTGCTATCCCTCTAAACAAAATTTCATCCTAGAACTCAAGGGGGAGATCTAGGAGCCTAACCTAGACTAGAGAAGCATCACAAACACTATGTAGGGGGGAAAATCCAGGCTCCCCCCATTTATGGGTGAGGAAAGCCTTACCTAAAATCTAAGGGCCACCCGCCAACACCACCACCAAGTCCTCTTCACAGGTGAAGGTAAAGGGAAATAAACCCTTAGCCATAGCAAGGACATCAATATGACCCTTATTTTTCCATTTCTGAAGATCGAACACAGTCTATATTGGGTCTCAAACCAACAAACTTCCCAACCAGAGAACATCCTATAGAGGCAATGCCCTTATCCACCAAATTATCCACGATCGAAACAAAACATTGACCTGAATAAGGATGCACCGAATGAGCCACCAAAGAGATAGACTTCCTTGAGCTGAAAAGGTCGGTCCACTTTTGATTCTCCTCTTGAGGACCCCCACCACTAGCAAAAGGACCCACCTGCCTTCTGTCCACAGGTGCCATCTTGGAAGGGGTCCTGAAAGACCCCAAAAGAATGGGGGAGGGGGGGGGAATCAGACTCCCTAGAACTGTCCACAAAACCATCCTTCGAAACTCATGTGACACCTCCGATTGACTTGGAGAAAGTTCTCACCTTCACCAAATTCAAACTCACACCTCCTCTCACATTTTCCTCTCCTATCCTCACTCTAAGTGATTACCCCAATCATAATAAGTTACAAATAACTTGAGGATTCTTTAAAAAATCATAATTACTTCACTACTATTTTGCCATGTTAGATATACACATAATTTCATCAATAAAAATTTCATATTTCTTAAGAAATAATGCATCAACTACTTGAGAGTACACAATACTAAATCAAATTTACATAAATAATTATTATTTCCCTTAATTAATAATTTTGTAACAAAAAAAATAGAATAAGGTTACTAAAAAAAATTTACAACCTTTAGAAGATCATTTCAAAAATCAACTACAACAAGGAGATTAGGAAAAAGAACCGAATTTATAGAAACAAGGACCCATTGATAAATGCATAGGCCTAGATAACCCTCCAAAAAAGTCTCCTTAATAAATAATGAAAGAGAAGCTTTCGAAACATGCATGATTCCCATAACCAAAATACATAGCAAGTTCCTACACATGATTGGGAAAAACGAGACAACATATAAGAGTGGTCACTCTCAACTTTAGGCGTTTCTCAACCAAGGTAACCATTTCATTTTTTTTTAGTACAATAATTAGTAGGAGGGATCCTTCCTCCATAAACAGAAGGAACAAGTTTGTTCACAACCCTCAAAAAAGTCATGCTCAGACATGTAAAGGAAGAATTCTAAAAACTATTTCACACAAACAACCACTTGAGGACACACATATCAAGAGCACATCAAATAAATATATCAATAATGCAACATGAGCTTTGATACCATGCATTATTCCCCAAGCTACATACCATGAAAAAAATTAATGAATTTCTTTTAAAGAACTATTAGAAATCTAAAACATATGAATATCTAATATCTTTCTATGAGAGAGAAAATATATAAATTATATTTTAAATAAAGCAAGTTCAAGCTCATGATCCAAGTGATAAAAAAATGCCAATATGCAAGATTATATTAGAATCTCAAAGAAAAGTTGTAGAAGAATGATTGTATGCATCAATATACATGTATGCAAAACTATGTAATAAAATAGAATAGATAGATTCCAAAAGTAAGATAGGTAGTTATTTTATATAGAACAAGGGAGAGGATGGGGGTGGAAAATCAAACCAACTCAGTGTGACCACCAAATAGTCTAAAAATAGTAATTTCTCTACCGTTTAAGAATTATTCCACCCTTTATTGATTAAATAAACTCATTCCATGTCTTGAAACGTGTAGTGTCATTGTTAAAACACTTTTTTGGTGATGTGACCACCAATGTTCAAATCCCTGTCGAGCCATTGAGCTTGCATGCCTTGTCCTTTCACTAGGCCTTTGTGATCTTGGGTTTGATTAAGTAAAGTTTAGGGATGAGGTCCCTCATTTGTGGCCTTACCTTTTCATAGCTTTGTGTGAAAATAATTTCACATGGATTCAGAGGGAATGCCATGCTAGCGTCACTAATTACATTAAAATGTTTTGCAGACATAGTTTAAAAATAAAATAAAATTAAACTCACTATATGAATTTAAGAAATTTTAATAAAAGTTCTAGAAAAACATCATACTAAGGAAAGAAAAATATCCCATTAGAAAAATATAAAAAAGTACATGAACACCCTCCCATTAGAGTGGCTTAGGTGGGTGAAATGAGGATGTTGGGTCTCAAAAAGTGAATCCGTATAAGGTATCCATGTACATAGAAAAATCCATATGAAAGAGAGAACCCCCCACAATAAGGAAGTACACCTCCCCCCATGAATGGAGAGATAAAATAAGTGGAAGGATAAAGAATCCCCCTATAATGTGTAGTCCATGGTAGATTCTCTAAACAAAATGTAGAAGCATTGAAGACTATTGTAACATTTCCATAGATGTATCTTGTGTTCTTTTCGTTTTGACATTAATGTCAAACCTTAGTGTAGTATTTTCATTGATGTATTTGCATGCTAAGATGCTATAGTGAATTCCATGGTTGGATGTCAACACTCTATTTGGTATTGATGTCTATTCTTAGTCTTTTTTGGTCTCATTTATGATATTTTGTGATAATGGTGATGTGTTAAAGAGTAGTGATGGTGTTGAAGTTCATGATTGGATGACATGCCTTGTTTGATTTTAGTAGAGATGATATCATATTAAGTTAATGATTAGAAGTATTAGGATGAGGATTATAATATTTTGTGATGTTGATGGTATTGTACATGTCACAAATTAGTTTTCCATATCTCTTCTTACTCCTAAGTGATAAAAATGGTACTACAAGCATGTTGTACACTTTATGGTATGGTGAAGTATGAAAATGTTGAAAATTGATTTACAAACTATCTAGGAGAATGTTCTGCATTTTTCTATTCTTGAAGCTATCCTCTTGTGGTTTGAGAGTCATCCTTTATGCGTTGGGGACATTGTGTTCCTATCTTTTTAGGTCTCTAGTGTTACCACAGATGTTTTAAATGGTAACAATAGTATGTTGGCAGTTTGGTTTCTTGTGAGGGATTTTCCAAAAGATGCTCTACATTTCGAGCCACATTTTTGTTTATTTTTATGCATCCTAGGAGATGTTCTTATATTATCTGTGCAATGTCTTATTTCATATTTTAGGTGATTAAGTGTTCCATAGGTATGTTTGACAATGTTCTATCTCATGAATGTGCTTTTTAGCCTATCAAGTATAAAGAACTTTGTATCTCTTTAGTTGTGCCAATTTTTTTTGGTATGATAACATGAAAGAAGTGTATGGGAATGTTGTTAAATATTCATAGAATGTCTCTATGAGGTCCACAAGATAGTGGTTCATCCTTTTGAAGCCTTAGTTTATCTAAAGTTGATTTTTAAGGGTTTTTTTATGGTTGTTCGAAAGACAAGGCCTACTCTTTTGCTTGTTTTATGCATTTGGCTACCACATCAGTATTGCAGGTTGTGATGAGGGTTCTCCAGGGAATGATATGTCCCAATATAATCCTTATTTTGTGAATTCATTTGGAATTTACATTTTCCAGTCAGTTGGTAAAATGGTACATGTTTCATCTACATGTTACCTTGTTGCTAACTAATGAAGATGTGTTCTAGTATATTTGTTGATGTTTAGGGCTGCATGGAAATATGTAATAAGTTTCTTTAGGTCCACTTGATCTCTTATCTTGGATCACTTTTATTGCAATATACTTTTGAGGTTGACTTGTTGGAGTCATTTCTAGTCTTGAGATTGTTTTAGTCAACCGAATTGGAAGTGTTTCCTTGCCTGCAGAGGATGTAGATAGAAAACAAAATTAGTTGTGAGTGTGTGGATTATCTTAGATGAAAAGTATAAAGTAATACAAGTGAGTGGTGGAAGTCTTATAACTAAAACACTTACTAGTTGCTTGAGGCAATGAGTTGATAGCAGCAACATTCTAAAGAAATTGTTTGAGGTTGTAAACTAAAATCTCTTTCATTATGATTCAATTTTAATGTATCCTGCTTTGAGATAGTGAATTTGCATAGCATTTCCTTTTATCTTACCCTAAAGTAGTGAAATTATTTGGTAGGTCTTGAAAGGATTAGTATTCTTACTTAGGCACAAATCCTTAAAACAAATTGTAACCTTGTTTATATATATTGTGAGTTAACTCTTATTATGGTTTTTCTGTTATTGGGTTTCCCACGTAAATATAGCTATTGTGAGTTGGTTTTTACTTCTTTATCTTTTATTATTGTTGATTAGTTTAAGGGTTTGAATTTAAATTGCACGAAAAGTTTTAAGCTTTGAAGATACATATTCACCTCCCCTCTTAGTATTAAAGTGTATTCAACAATCAATAAAAAAACAAGTTCCTCAAAAGTATCTTAATCACTTGAGGAAGGTCCAAAATGGCACAAGATGCATCTCACAAAACATTGAGATTTGATGGATCAGACTACACTTTTTAGAAAGTAAGAATGGAAGCATATCTATCGTCCTTAGGGGTTGGAGTTTAGAACTTAGGAGGGATGGTTACACTACACTTGCTACTCCTCCAACATATCTAGTTGAGGTTAGGTTGTATGAAAATGATGGAAAATAAAGAAATGCAATATTGAGTGGTTTAGTAGATTCAAAACCTATGAAAGTGATGCACTACAATATTGCAAAGTCAATTTGGGAAAAAATTAACAACATTTATGAAGAAGATGATAAAGTAAAGAAGAACACTATGTAAAAATTTAAGTGCAAATTTGAGAATTTGAGGATTTCAATAGATGAATATTTTTCTACTTAAATCCTCTGAGTGGATTAAGTTGTAAATGCCATCAAAGGTATTGGTGGAGAGTCGAAAGAAGATGAGGTTGTGAAAAAGGTACTTATAACTATCCCTCAATCGTATAGTCATTGGGTATCTAATATTGATGAAAGCAACAACTTAGATAAATATTCAATGGATTAATTATATGGTGCTCTTACTACCTTTGAGATAAGAAAGTTTTACAAAGATGGTCTAAAGAATGAAGCAACATTCAAATTGAATATGAAGGTAGAAGATGTATAAGTTGACCAAATTGATGGATTTGATGAAGTTGAAGCAAAGTTTGTGAGAAGATTGAAGAATTAAATCAAAAAGCATAAAGTTAAGTTACCTTTCAAATGATTGAATTGTGGGAGATTGGTCATTCTGCGTCCAAATGTACTTTTAGATAATCAAAAGATAGAAATAAAAGAGAGAAGTTCAAAAGAAGTATATATTTTAAGGAGAGTAGTTTTTCTTTGAAAAATGAGGATCATGATGATTTTCAAATGTCAAAGCGATTTTCACGACCTTGAAATTTGGTGATAGAAAGGATTATATTAGAAAATGTAAGAAGTATAGTATCTTGCAAGTTGACAAAGATAATAAAAATTCAATAATTGTATGGACTACCTTCTATGCAAACAAATGACATGAATCATACCAAATCCCTTAGGAAGAGGTACAACACAATCATTAGTTAATAATTCTCTATTATCCTCAAATATATCTTGAAGCTTCTATGGTTGATGAATGTTGATGATGTTTTGATGATGAAAAAATTGAAGATCTCAAATTCTCCTAAAAGTATCATGTTCACTTCATAAGGATATCTCCCATTCGCACCCTCAATTGATAATTCTAGATTGATATATCAAATGATAAAATAATTACTTATATATGAGATTATGGGTTGAATTTATTGAATAGCCACCCTAGATTTGTTATTTTATCCAATGAAGCTAGATTTGAATAGGATAGGACTATCTTATTATCTTCCCAAAATTTAGGACAAAAACTGTGAGACTAAAATGCATTTATCGACTTGGTCTTGACAATTTCAATTCAAATTTTTAGGAATGCGAGATAATAGGGTTATAATGCCAAAATTATGTTGTGCAACAAAATATAATATTTAGGTAAAGAAAACATGTCATGATATTTAAAATAGGCTAGGATCTATGATAAATTAGGTTGATTAAAAGATAAAGGACACAACTAAAATTAAGAGCTCAAATGAGAGTGTGATGAGGTTAGAATAAAGAAAGGATTCATTTTTAATTAACCATTGATTAAATACATATGATAGTCCTATAATGTATAATATAATGAGGCATACTAAAATGAGTGCTAACAAAGCATGGAATTGGACATCCTAATTAGTGGTGTACAATTTACAATGCTATATTTATTTCCCACTTCAGAAATCATATGACACTTTGTGCATATACAAGCTAAAGTACATAAAAGTAAATATTAATGTAAAAAAAATATTTTCATAATTGTCAAGAAAATCCCCCAATGATATCTGCAATACAATGTTAGGAACCACATTCTATAAAAACCACTTTGTTAGTTGAAATCCAAAATCTCCTAGAATGCTTACTAAGATTGATGAAATTTGGGGGTAGTTATATGCCCCCATATTTATGCTTGCTATTTAGGAGGTAGAGATAGGGTATCATGTTTACCACTTTGAACTATGTAAAGTAGGTGGTGATGAATTCTTTTAACAAGGATAGATATAAAATCAAAATTACTCAATGAGAATTTGGTAAGAAATAGAACTTAATCATGAATCCAATCCATCAAATGAAATATGAATTGGGTTTCTCTAGATTTAGTTAGGTTTTTGAAATATCTTACCTTTAAATAGTGAAAAGAATAAAGAAAAAGGAGGTCACATATATTCTCCCCCTTATGATGTCAACATAGCCCTATATTGATATCTTAAGGTTGAAAGAGAAGGAACAAGGATAAACACTGTCAACATCAAAGAGATATCCTTTGAACAAAAATGTACATACACTCCAAGATAAAAACAGAATTCCACTATTCTACGAAATGAAGAGATAATTGCAAAAGATAGATCTAATGACAAGTGTAAATATATCTTTTACAATTATCTCTTACTTTCTTTGAATAGTGGAATTCTCTTTTTAGCTTGGAGTGTATGCACATTGTTGCTTAAAGGATATATCCCCTTGGTGATATTGTTTTTTAAACATTAAAATGTTTCTAAGAAATCATAGCCAAGTGGTATGAGCAGGAGTGGGAGCTATGATAGGGTTTCGGGATAGTGTTGTAGAGGAGATTGCAGAGGATGGTGACAATGATGAAGAGGATGATGGTTTTCTTAGTCTCTTAGTGTTTTAGTGTATTTTTTAATGTTGTTTCTCGTATCAGCCAAATGGTTGTAAAAGCACAAAGTTGTGTCACACTTTTATAAAGGAAGTGGCCAATGTTGATTCAACTTTTTAAATTGAATCAATAGAAAGTGAAATGTATGTTTTAAAATTTGAAATTATGTAAACTAATAAAATGTATTATATTTTGTGTATTTTATGATTGTAATTTAAAAAAAATTAAAAATTATTTGAATATATGTTCTTATAAAGTAAACACTATTATTTAGTTGCTCGTAAAACATGCTAAAATTGAAGTTACACGAGGCGTCACACTTTATATAGTAAATTTTTCCTTTTTTTCTTTAATTTTTTTGTGTATATTGATAACTTGAAACTTTAGTGCAAAAATATATTTTTAACTATTTTTTATGTATATATATTTTTCAATAAATTTGGAAAGTTGTGTGCTGAAATATAACTCTTTCCATTCGACCTCACCTTTTTTATTAATTTTTTATCCAAATTAGAAAAGAATCATATCATCTTCACATAGACTCTTTTCTCTAATGCATTTTTTTTTTCAAAAAAAAATTCAAAATTTTATTATTTTTCCTTTACAAGATAATCAACCATAAATTTTAGTGCTGATGACCTACTTTCAATAAAAATAAAATATAAAAAATAAAAGATAATTAATATATTAAAATATATATAGTTTGGAAAATTCACTCATAGATCTATAAAAGCGTATTTTTACATTTTAAAATAAATATTATTTATAAGAGTAGGAGTTGTTCAAACATTAGGTTTTTCTGTTTTTCATTTTTTTTTGTTAATTAGACTAAAAGTGGTATAAAATATACATTTAGTAGATAATTCCAATTGGAAATGTTGTGGCCCATATATAAGATAGCTATGATGACTCTCTATAGACCATATGTTTGACTAAAATAATTTTTAGTTTGAATTAATTAAATTCACTTGTGCTGATAAGTTGGCCTGAAATGTGACATAGTTTTATGCTTTTACCTTAGTACTAGCAATTCTCAAGTGTCTAGTTTGGCCATAGATTGTTTCTAGTTAGGGTATGGTTTCAGGTACATATTTTCCCCTCTCTATTCTAGCTAGGCCTATTTTATTCATGGTTGGGCTCCTTCCAGTATGTCTTCTATGGTGGCAAAGGCTACCCCTATTGAGGTGGGATTTTGTGATGGGTTATTTGTTGACGGAATGACATATTTTGCTCCTGATTCTCTCTATCTTGTTCCTTCTTGAGGTGGAGACATCTCCTACAGAGGTGGTGATCTTATTTTGCATGGATGTTAGTGGCTACTCTATATGGTATTTTCTCAATCAGTTTTATTCAAATGCTGGCTTGTGGCATGTATGGTTTGGCCCTCTATTGGTATTCTTCTCTCTTTCTCCTATTTAGGTGGGATCCGCTTATTTTGAGGTGGAGAGGAGTTCGACAATTGGAAAGATGACTCATTGGTGGGTGTTCCAGATTCAACATTACTAGTTAGTTTAGGGTGCCAATTGAAAGCCCTTATGGAGGGTTTGGGGAACCTTGGAAAAATCTCCCCTCCTTTTGCATCTAGTGATCTAGGAGGTTGTGTTGATGGTTGGCTAGCTGCCACCCCTTCTATATTCCTCTAGATAGTTAGTTTTTGGTTGTGAATATTTTTGGTCCCTTTTGAAAATCCATGAAGGTATTTTGGTCCTTCTTAAAACCCTTGTTGGTCTTGGGAGATTTTCTTTTTTGACTTTGGTCCTTTGTTTTGGGGGTTGTTCTGTCTTTAGGGCTGAATTCCTCCCCTCCTTGTACATGATTTTAGGGTCATTTCAAAAAAAATATTACCTTAATCGAAAACAAGTGTAAAGGGATCCTTTTGAGGGAAACATGATTTATAAAAGGAGGAGGAGGTATTTTCCCAAATACATCTACCTCGAGGGAGGAATATTTCAAGAAATATGTCATATTCACTTGATATAAGGCGAAGGATAACAAGGTTATACCTTTCCTTTTCCTAGGAATAAGCATAAAATTTCAACACCAAATAGTGATCATAAATATAACTGCATATACTTCAAAATAATGAAAAATATCCTCATTAGGGATAATTTTTCAAATAAGAGGGATTGGATCCTTAGCGGGTATATGCACATCCACAATATAGAAGAAAATCCTTATAAAATATACAAATCAACAAAGGGGAATTACATCCTTAAGAAGGAGGAAGGTTTGATAAATCATTACACACTTTTAAGACTAAGGAGGAGGCCCCAATCAAGGATACATACTTCTAAACCAAGTGATACATCCTCATTAGGGACATGCATCTGCACAATTAAGAAGAGATCCTTATATAAGACACAACTTAAAAAAATGGGAAACTAGATCCTTACAAAAATAATTATGAATGATTAAATAAACTATTATTTCCCTAGTATAGAGAAAAGAACAATTAGGCTATTATGTTGCTACACAAATATGATTACAAATGAAATTGTACCACCATGAATGATAATGGGCCCCCAATAAGTAAGTTTCTAATGTCACATAGTGAAGACCAACATAATAGCAATTAATTTTATTTAATTACATGATAAATTGGATGAAAATTTTCAATATCACATGTTGTAAAGAAGTACCAATTATTAAATTTTCTCTTAAGTTATTTACAATCAATGAAAGTAAGACCACACATGAGATTTTAAGCACAAAATAAATAATTTTTGTGGTTACTTAATTGGGTTCCACAATTGATAAAGATGAATGATTGAGAAACTGGTCTCTTACGAATCTTAGCATGGTTTGGTCTTCCCTAGAGAAAGGAGATTGATCAGGCACTATTCTCATATCATGTGAAGGAATGTTTATAAATCTAAAGGAGAATAAGATATAAGATCTGTAGGGACCTTGATTCCTTTTCCCATGTATCCAATATAATGTAAACTATATCCTTGTTTAGAAAGCATTTCAACATTGAATATATATGAAACTATAACGGAAAAGAAATTTCATCATAAACCTCATTAAAATTAGTAGTGTAAGAATACTATGAAGCACAAAAAGGATGAATATATGAATATAGATGGATCATTGGTAGAGGATATAAATCTATATCAACACCATTCATGTCCATTTGAGAAGTAAAGGAGTTGTCTTTCATTCAGTTGTTCTTATAAATTTTACCATTGTGTTCATCTTCATCTTTGCTCAAGATAATGAACATTGAGAGACATTTTTTCAATAAAATGAGTATCACGATGGTTCACTGAAATGTATTGATTAAAAAAATAGTAGCTAGGATGAGAGTAGGCCTCTATATCTAGAAAATTATTGATAGTTAGGTCATCAAATTTCAATCTATGCTCCTCTTGCGCCAAAGTACTCTCATGAAGGAGGTTATTTTTGGGAAAAGAGTCAAATTTCTTAAATTCTTTATCTCCAAGATAGATATCATTGAAAGAATTGATAATGCTATTTTCAACATGTACCAAATCTTTCTCATAAATAAGATAAACTTCAGAAAAGAAACAAGCATGGTCCAATAAGGCCTCATCTCTAGAAGGGAGGGTATTTGAATGAATAAAAGGTAAAGACTCATAAATTTTATTGTCAACCATATAGAACTCTTGTAGAACAAAATATTCTTCATAAATCGGATTGAATTTGGATTGAATAGAAGGTGAAGCTTCATAGAATGGATTGTAATTAATCGCAATGTCCTTATGAGTGGGATGTGTTTTGAGAGATGTGGAGTATGATTTAATTGATATGACATCATAAAGGGCTTAATCTAACATATCAAAGTCATCACTACTAAATAGAATATGTATTACGTTGATAAACTTTTGGCAAAATGATGACTTAGAAAATGAGGGCTTACAAATGAGGGAAGCATCAAGAGTCATATCAAATTCATCATTAGTAAATTTCTCATCAAATTTACAATCATCATAAACAAATGGGTTATCCAAGACATGAATGCCTTGTAAAAATTAATCCAACATTATTGAGAAGAAATGATAACTATTACAATGAAATGAAATAAAATGATCTAATGTAACAAAGCATATAAACTTAAATGTAAACACACACAATGCATAAATAAAATTTCTTTTGTATTTTTATTATTACTTGAAAGGAAAATGAACATGCAAAATAGAAAATGCAATGCAGGAGTGTTGAGTTCACCAAAATATATAATGTAAAAATCAAACAAGGTAAAATTAGGACCAAGATCCACTACTACAAAAATATTGGAATATGAAGCTACAAAGATATAATTAAATTTGACTAACTCTTTCAAAACTGAGTCAAATAATACCTTGGAGATTCTATCCATTTGCTACTTTGGAAAGTGTATCAATTTGAGATGGAATAAACTAGGGTCTAATTATAAATGAAAATTTAAAATATTGTAGCAGACCTACATATGGAAAAATGCTTATTAATAGCTATAGAAAAGGATTGATAATATATAGGTGCATTTGTGCCTACAATTTGGAATTGAATTCACTAGACCAGGACACCCAGAGTGAACTAGTCTTCCTGCTTTTGTACACAAACTAAACTAAGACCTCCTAATGACCTATATTGTGTTTCACTAAAAAAATTTGTAGTTTTCTGTGGAATAGGACACCTAGATCACTCTATCCTAGAAAGGGGCACTTGGAGTAACCTATTCTAAGGCTTTTCTATTTTTATTCTTGGTGATAATTTATGACTATTTGATGATTGTCCCAAGTTCTCCCTATCTCTGGTGCAAGACTGTAGCTACACATGCAAAACAAAAATAGGATAGGTTGGTGGCTATATATGGGTTTTCCTTGTTCAACCTCTCGCTTTGGTGATTTCCTCCTCCATAAATAACCATTATTGAAATTGGAATGATGTGTGTGCTCTTAAACCTTAAGCGTGTCTAAGATTTGTATCAGCTAAAATGCATAAAATTAAACTAGAGTCTACTCAAACGTGTTAGAGAAAAACCTTAAATGATAGTATTTGAATGTAACAACATATGAATCACATAACTTGGATGATTAAATGTAGATCTACATCTTAATTGCAAAAATACGAGAACAACATGAAATCATACAAAATCCCTTAGGAAGAGGTACAAGCCGATCATCAGTCGATAATTCACTATTATCCTCCAATATTTATTGAAACTTTCATGGTTGATTAATGTTAATGAAGATATAATGATGAACAATTTGGAGATCTATAATTATTTTAAAATCAAAACCTTCACTTCATAAGGATATCTCCCATTTTCACCTTTAATTGATAATTCTATATTGATATCACAAATGAGAAAACAATTTTTAGATATGCCTAGAGATAGATTTGGATAGGATAGAACTATCTTATTATCCTCCCAAAATTTGGGACAAAAATTACAGGAGTAGGATGCATTTATTGACCTAGACCCAACAATTTTAGCATGGATTTTTAGGAATGTGAGATAATAGGGTTCTAATGTCAAAATTAAGTTTGTGTGACAATATATAATATTTAGGTAAGAAAAATATTTCTTAGGATTTAAAATAGGGTAGGATCTATGATAGATTGTGATTATTAAAAGATAAAGGTCACACCTAAAATCAAGGGCCCAAATAAAAGTGTGATGAGGTTAGAATCAATAAATGACTCATATTTTGAATTAATTATTGATTAAATGCATATGAGAGTCCTATGACGTGTAGTATAATGAGACATAATTAAATGAGTGCTAATAGTGCATGGAATTGAACACCATAATTAAAGGTGTACAAATTTCAACACTACAGTAACAAAGAATGCGATTGATAGCTAAATAGGAATAGGTCACATGAGGTAACAAAAATAATTTGTATATATTTGTTATAAACTTGAATGTGTGGATAACTATAATATGTTTAAGCTAGTTTAATAATTTTATCAAGTAGATTAAAAAGCATATTGAACTTGTCAAGATAGTTGTATATTGGAAAGGTACATGATGAAGTTAAAGAAGTTCCTAAGAGTCTTCTAGAAGCTAGTTAAGATAAGTAGTGAAAAAGGAATAACTATGATGGTATAGAAGCATGACTAGATAATTATGTTGTGGAAAATGTTTATAGGGTTAATTTAGGTAGCCATTTTTGAATAAATAAAATAAAAAAAGTGATAATTTAGTAATAAAGGATCTCATTAAAATAATGAAGAAGACCTTTGGGAAACTAGTAGTTGTAAAAAAGGTTTGATGCATATTTTTTGTTGATAATAAACTAGCCACTTATAATGTGTTAAACATTATATTCACATTTTCTACGTATATGGTGAGAGTATAGAGGAGACCATATATTTTGAGAAGACTATTTATTTATTTCTAGAAGGATGATATATGAGTCAGAAATGAATTATAGAGTTGTTGGGAGACTATTTCTACCTTGTTAATGTTAGAAACTTCAAATAACCGTAAGCTAATTGAGAGGGGGGGGGGGTGAATCAGTTGTCATAGATTACCAAAACCATTAGAAATTAAAACTTTAATATCGAAACCCAAAACATTAATACCAAAATGCTTAAACTAAATACTGGGATAGCAGTTAAACCAATTAAGCATAAACAACAATCACAGAATAAATACCATCAACATGACACCAAGATTTGTACGTGGAACCCCGATAAAGGAAAAAAAAACGTTGGGCAGCCTACCCATAGTTAGATAATACTTTTGCAGTAAGTATGTGAATTACAATTGAGGGGCCTACACTTGTAGGAAGGCCAACAGCCTAGAGCACACTTCTCATCACAAAAGGAGTTTCACTGACTACATAGAAATCCAGACTACAATTCGGAGAAGTGTTGATTTGTAAAAGATAACATCTCTTATGCCTGAGTATAGTTCTGGTTAAGCTCAATACCGAAGGACTAAATCGTCTTACGTAAACCCAATTAGATCTCCAATAATTGACCAAATCCTCTACCTAAATGATATTACCTTATTCACACATTACATCACTTTTTCATTCCCATATATCTCTACCATGACCATGATGATCTACAATGAGATCTTATATCATATATACAAACTCTCGACCATAAACAATCAGGTCAGCTGCTAGACAATAAACCAATTACATAATTAGAAAACATGTCGGCGTTATACCAAACAAATAATATCCAACACATAAGACAACTGGAAACTTATCGAGAAGTCCAATCCACACGCTTCATTAAACCGGTCCATAACCTAGACCAACTGAGACCCAATATAGGTCCACATGCTACAACAATGATCTCCATTCGCCAAGTCTCAAACATGATCACCAACAGTATCCTGGAACTCCACCAAAAACTACACCAAAACCACGTATGCAATTCATCAAAGATCTTCATCAAAATATCTGTTAGTAAAACCCTCACCGCAACCAAAAACCAAGATTCTAATCAGATAGGATAGCATCCGTTCACCAGACCAAAACCAACTTACTGAATATGAGCATGAGTATCATGAATAGGCCAATTCCATAACTAAATCATACCAAAGCCTACCGGATCATGTTGGATCCAAATCAACCAGAAACCACTCAACCTACCCAAACCAGAAGGGTGTCGGTAAAGAATCCAAACAACTAGTGTTGAAATCAATGACAAAACATTAATGCAACACATTATCAATTCCTCCAAATGGCCAAAAATCTCCCCCTTTGGCATTGATGGCAACACTAGATGTGAAAAACATCTAAGTACCAAGAAATGCAAAACAAGTCTCCCCCAATGTAAGATAACCAACAATCTCCCACTCATATATGTACCAATGAGGTTCTAAAACAAAGACCAAACTCCCCCTATGAATAATATCTTTATAAAGCTCTGAATCCATCCCTTTCAATATCTCTCTCCTTTTCTTTCTGTTTTTAATATCTCTCCCCCTTTCGTTTTCTTTTTCACATCAATATCAGTCCCCCTTTGACATCAATGCCAGAAATCTGACAAAAATATCAAAGCAAAAACATAAACCTCTGAATCACAAAGCTGACTACTCCCCAATCATAGACATCTCAAATTATTTCTCCATATTATTAAAAAATTCTATGCACAACTTATCTTCACCTCCAAAAATAATATCATCAACAAATACTTCAATAACCAGTATATCATCATCAGTGATCTTATAATATAAATTACTGTCATCATTACCCTTAGTGTAACCAAGCTTCAAAAGATATTTATCCAACCTTTCATACCAAGCTCTAGGTGCCTATTTCAATCCATATAAAGCTTTCCTTAACCTGCAAACCATGTTTGTATCATCTGATAGTGAAAAACCATCAGGTTGCTCAATATAAAATTCCTCACCAAGATCCCCATTCAAAAATGCATATTTAACATCCATATGATAATCCTTGTAGTTTTTATAAGAAGCATATGCAAGAAATGATCTTACACCTTCAATCCTAGCTACAGGTGCAAAAGTCTCTCCATAATCAATTCCTTCCTTCTGACAATATCCTTTACAAACAAATCTAGTCTTATTCCTTATAACTTGACCATCCTCATTCAATTTATTTCTAAAAACCCATTTAGTTCCAATAACATTTTTATTTTTAGTTCAGGGAACTAAAGTCCGTGTTGTTTTTCTCAATCTAATCTAATTCTTCATCCATAGCTTTCAACCAATATTCATCTTTGCATGCCTTAATTGCTGATACTGGTACAACTTGTGAAATTAAACATACCTCATTAGTTGCCAATCTTTTTCTTATCATTACTCCATTTCTCTTTTCCCCAATGATCCGATCTTTTGAATGATTGAATCTCTCATACCTAGGAGTCCTCTAAATCTTTGTTCCTCTTCCCTAATCTATTGGGATCCAAGAACACTGAGAGGGAGGGGTGGATCAGTGTTCTACTACTATGAATAGTTTTTATCCTTTTATACCATACACATATAAACTGGTAAACAAATAAACATATAACAAGAAGCAAATAAACCATCCACATAAAGGAACACCCTAATACACAAAATTTATACATGGAAAACCTCAAAGAGGAAAAACTATGGTGGGATTTGTGACCCACAAAATCACTTCATTGGCCATATGAAAAGATATTACATATAATAGGGGCCTTCACATGTAGGAAGGCACACTTCCTAGAGCATACTGCTCATCACTAAAGAGCCTCACTAACTACAACCTTTCTGCTAAAGTAAATTACTGAAAATGAACTCAACAATGCATCTGCTATGCCAAATAGAGTTTTGGTTCTAGCTCTGCTCTGTACCAGTTCATAAACACTCAACTACTACTGATATCTCTTCTCCTCCAAGAATGATTTGTCAAGCTATCTACAGATCATTGCATGATATAACATTCGCATACAAAATGATCTTCATACATATATTTTGCATTATAAAGTTCTGCTATATTTTCCTATATCCACACATTTTTTATATATTCAAAATAACCTAGTAGACTGACCTATATACCAATTAGAAATAATATGCCTTATGTTGGCTTACAATACATTTACAAAATATATTCAATATTGGCCTCGGCAATAATTACAAAATGATTTATTACGTAAATCCTCCTTGATGTCAGCTTCCAATGAAGTATTGATGTCGGTGTTGGTGCCGGTGCCACCCTGAATTCTCCAAAGTCAGTATCTATCGGTATCTGCCTCCTAGTGTTGGTATACGACTTCCATTTGATCTTGTTTCTGTCAATAACAACAAAATGAATCCAATGAGTGTGAATTGCCAACAATCTCCCCCTTTGGTATTGATGACAACACTCATGTGTGAAAAACGGATTCCCTGTCGGTATGCTCCCCCTGAGCAATACATTCCATCTGATATCCTGATATCCTTCCCACGTATTTTTATCTGGTATTCTCTGATATTTTTGACATATATGCATACTCCCCCTTTGACATCAATTCCAAAGACCGGTGAAATAATTTAAAGAATTTCATAACAAAAGAATAAATGAATACTGTTAGTTTCACTGGAGCTTAATCATCTTCAAGATTTATGGGTATGCCTTTTGCAATAACTGAAGATATGTATCCCAGATGGTTTTGAAAGTATCAGAAATGGATGCTAGTCCACTTAGTAAGTGGGAAAGTATTTTCTTCTCTTGGACATCTGCTGGTGTGGGTTTAGCTACCATGTCCATGCACTCTCTCTTATGAACACCCAATGAATCTAATCTAGGACTTACTAGTCATCTTAGACTTGTTGCTCTTCGCATGATTTTATCTATCTCCTTCTCAAAAGAAAAAATTATTTCTCTAAGGATAAATTTTGTACATCAACAGATATGGTCAGTGCAGTCAATCCATCAAATCAATTAGCAATTTTAGCTATCTTATCATATAACTCCTTTAATATGCTATCTACATTAGTTGTAAGAATTTCTATGTCACATAACACTTCGTAGATATTTGTACATTATTTTAAACAAAACCTCAATAGGAATAAATTTGTCCTTAATTTTATTCTTCTCTGTTTCTATAATCTGATCAAAAGCTATTCTTTTAGCTGATGTGAATTTATCCAAAGCCTGTCGGTCTGCAATCTGCCTCAGAGATTGAAAATTGTTAGAGATATGATCTGTTAGAGTCTTGAGCTTTTCAGAAGGGCTTGCTCCATCTTCAATCTGACATTTAGGTATTAATCTGTGCAACACTATGAACAATTGATCAATTATTCCTTTATCAGCAGTAGCTCCCTTCAGTAATTTCTAAGTAGCCATCATCATCAATTCTGTTGGACTCAACTTAGAGACTGATTTCTTCGCAACTTGAGAAGTGTCAATTGCCAAAACCTTTGTTGTGGAATCAGTTTTAACTGCAGGTATGGACTCGGTTGCTTTTACCTAGTCCATATAAACCTCTTTTGCACCAATGGCTTTGCCACTTGGTGTAGTGTTAGTTACTGCTGATGGAGTATTATCCACAGTATTTACAGTGTCATGTACATTGCCTTTCTCAAAAATGGTTTGTGTTGGTAAAGAATATACACTCTCCTTAATTGCCAGTTGTGTCAAAATTAGAGTTGAAGTGCCCAAAATACCTTTCCCCTTTGATTCTTCAGGAATGGTGGAAGTTGTTGCCCTTGCAAATTCTTCTTGAGATGTGAGAAAATCTGGGTTTTTCAGAAAGAATTTGGTCCATTCCTTACTAGTCTCATTTATCATCTCATTTACTCTCCCCATAATAAGGCTTATCTGTCGGGGTTTACTACTAGAAACTGTCCTATTTGCAATATCTATGCATCTTTTCATTTCTTCATTATTTACAACACCACACATTTCCGAAAGTGCTACTTCCTTAATCCCCCTATCTCTCTTGATAGCATCAAGTCTTCTAGCCTCAAGTTTATTATACAAGGATAAAGGTATCTCCTTCAAAATTTCAACTAAGGTTTTCTTATAAATGTCTATATACAACAAAATAGCCTCTTCTAATTCATTTTGCTCATTCTCTTCTAAATCTTCATAATACTTTGATACATTTTTCAATATTCCATCTTTTGTAATTTCATCAATAAGCTTAGCACAGGTCATTGTGGTCTTACCAGTTTCCCTTCTTCTTTTTGCTTGTTGTTGCTGGTGTTACTGGTTTCCTCTTTTGCATAGGCTTCCTTGCGAGTGGTAGAGGTGTAGTAGGCTTAGTTGCCTTTCTAACAAGTCTCCTCCTAGGCTCTACCTTATTCTGCTCTACTAGTGGTTGTACCACATTCTTTCTTTATACTCTTTTGAAAGCCAGAGGTTCATTATCCTCAGAATCAGAATCATAAGTGATAGGGGAAATGTGTACTTGTGGCTTCTTCACTTTTGCAGTACCAACCTTTGCTGGTTTAGCTTCCTGTTTGGATCTCAAACCTATTTGAGTGTCTATCTTATAAATTACATCTTGTACATATGTAGACATCTTTTCTATTTTCTTCTCTCTTCTCTTCCTATTAAAATTGGTTTTCACTTCAAGAGCCTTCAATCTTGTTGTACCAAAATGCTTTGTTTTATCATCTAATGGGGCATCTAACAATATTTTTGTATAGAGTTCAAAAATGCTATCATCCACCTCATATCCAAGCTCTGTCACCCATACTGTCCTTGGTTCAACTGCTTCCATAAGAGTTTCATCACTTTTTGCCATAAAACGGATATCAGTGGAATACTTCTCCACAATGTTCTTTGATATTCTCTCCCTTTGCCTCATGTTTTCTTGGAATGTCTTGAAATGCCCCCAAAGTTTCTCATCTCTGCCGGTACCAAGACTAATGATTGCTTCCTTGATCTGCATACCTATTGGTATGTCATGAGCTCAACACTTCTTCCTTAAACTGGGTAGCTCATTCAAGAAGTAAAGTATTAAACAAACAATCGAATTTCCATATCTAAATGTACCTTTCTCTATTCCTTTTACCTTACCAAGGTTCAACATCAATTCACTCCTCATCCATTGACATAAATCATACTTTACATTATTCCTTAGCATCTGATATGCAACATGAATACATGAACTAGCAACAAAATTCAATTGGTTGGACTAATTTACCTTGTAACCTATTATCATGCTTGCAAATTTGACATCAGTCTCGGTGATTGTGCTTATCCTCAGTGATCTTCTATTAGACGTTGCACCAATGATTTTTTCAACCTCACTGTTGGAAACTTTCTTGCCAGGTTCTTGTCTGACTTTGGGTAAGTCAGTGACTGCTTGAATAGCCTCCTTCATGATCATGTAAGGCCTATATAGCTAAATAAATTATTTGTGAACCCTACTCAGAGTGTATCTGATAACCTCATCTTTGAATTCTGGCTGTACAGAATACTGATTAACCCTAGATCCTTAATTTCTTTGTATTCTGATTTGATGGTTCCGGCGTCTCCCAGTATCATGGATTGATACATGATTTTGATGTCCTCTGTGCCCAAATACTCCAAGGTATGGTGAACGTATTCTCTCACATCTTCAACATACATTACGTCATCAGGAACCCTAGAAAATGATCCCGCAGAGTCTTCCTTTTTAGAAATTTTGGGAACCTCCTTAAATATTGGCCTTAACCTACCCTTGAATTCGATAATGGTGGGATTTGCAATGAAAGTAGGAGCTGAAGATCCAGATGCCATTTTGAAAAATACCTGAGAGTGAACGTAGGTGGATGATTGAGTGCTTCAGATAACTGCTCGAAATCCTTTCACAATGATTTTGCTTGCTCTTAACTCGCCTTTTCTTTGCTCTGAATGCTTGAATGTTGGGTGAGTGAAAATAATTTCACTTACCCCCTTTTATCAGCAAATAAAACCCTAATTTTTTGTAATAAGTGCTTCGCCAACAACCCTACGAATACCAGTTTCACAATCATGTGCCAAGTGAACCTTCATCAATGATGAACACAACTCTCCAGATCTCCTTAGATCTCTTCCAAGGTAATATGCAAAATTTAGCAATGACTATGCCAACCCCTAAGGCTTATTCCTCAGTTATCGGTGGAATTTCTTGTCGGTGGAGGAATACCCTTTTCTACCAGTGGAGTTACCAGTGTAGATCCATCTCCACTTAGTTCTTCAGATTTTCTAACCATCTCTTAGTGTGATCTTGTTGTATTTCATCTACTTTATGCTTTCCTTTCTCATTATCTTTATCATTATTAACCGGTTGAGTCTTGCTTCTGCAATACTTAGCAATATGACCTATTTTGTTGCGTGCATAGCATGTAACATTTTTCTTTTGAATTTCTTTGACATATCCGATATCATATCTTGACCTACAATGATTAGCAAAATTTCCAAACTTTCCACATGCATGACATTTAACATTCATTTTGCAATCTTCTGATCTATGACCATATTTCTTGCAATTTGTGCATTGACTGGGAACAAAATTGTAGTTTTGATTGTCTTTATTTCTACATTGTTTAGCCATATGCCCAAATTTCTTGCAAACAAAATATCTACCATTGAATTTATAAGAATTAGATTTGCTTATCAATTTCCTCTGTTCTGATGAGTTCTGCATACCAATTGTCTGATCTTCATTTGCAGTACCGAAGCTTTCACCTTGTACAAATCCAAGTCCTCTAGAATCATGAATCTATCTTTGTCTTTTCAATAAGTCATCCAACTGTGCAACAATGATCATAAACTTTTCTTTATACTCACTTGCAATAGTCAAATCATCTCTCAGAGTAGTTATTTGTCTTTCAAACTCTTGTTCATTGTTCTAGGAGTGTGCAAATCAGTTCTCAACAAATTATTCTCATGAGTCAATCTACCACATTCATCAAATTTGTTCTTCAGAGATATAGCAAGATTCGATTCCTTCTTATTTATATCCTCAATATCTTTTGATAACCTCATAGTTAGATCTTGCATTTGATTCTTCATGAGCATGTTTTCTTGAATTAGTTTCTAACATTGTTCCTTAAGAGTATTCTTCTCCTCATCATCCAATTTTTGCAAAAGTTCTTTTCTCTAGGCTTGAACATATGATAACCTTTCTTATAGGATAAGAATGAATTCATTTGTAGAATTCAATTTTTCTTGCAATTTCAAGTTCTTCATCCTTTCAACATCATAATCCTCAAGAGCTATTGCAAGCCGCTTCTCCATAGCCATGTTCAAATAATCAGGTTTCATGATCTTCCTCAAGCTTATAAACTTCTTCCAAGGTACCAAGCTTTGATACCAATTGTTGGGATCCATGAACACTGAGAGGGGGGGTGCATAAGTGTTCTGCCGGTATGAACAATTATTTATACTTTTATACCATACACATATAAACTGGTAAACAAGTAAACATATAACAAGAATAAAATAAACCATCCACATAAATGAACAACATAACACACAAAATTTATATGTGGAAAACCTCAAAGAGGAAAAAGCATGGTGGGATTTGTGACCCACAATATCAGTTCACTGGCCATATGAAATGATATTACATATAATAGGGTCCTACACATGCAGGAAGGCACACTGCCTAGAGTATATTGCTCATCACTAAAGAGCCTCACTGAGTACAAGCTTTCTGCTAAAGTAAATTACTGAAAATGAACTCAAGAATGCATCTGCTATGCCAAATAAATTTTTGGTTCTAGCTCTGCTCTGTACTGGTTCATAAACCCTAAACTACTACTGGTATCTCTTCTCCTCCAAGAATGCTTTGCCAAGCTATCTACAAATCATTACATGATATAATATTTGCATACAAAATGATCTTCATACATATATTTCACATTATACATTTATGCTATATTCTCCTATATGCACACATTTTTATATATTCAAAGTAACTTGTCAGACTGACCTATATACCCATTACAAATAATATGCCTTATGTCTACTTACAATAGATTTACAAAAGATATTCAATGTCGGCCTCGACAATAATTACAAAATGATTTATTAAGTAAATCCTCCTTGATGTCGACTTCCAGTGGAGTATTGATGCCGGTGTCAGTGCCGCCTTGAATGCTCCAAAGCCGGTATCTACCGATATATGCCTCCTAGTGCTGGTATATGACTTCTATCTAATCTTGTTGCCATCAATGACAATAAAATGAATCCAATGAGTGTCAGTTGCCAACATGATCTTCAGGCACTGTAGAATTCTCTGATATTGCTGGAGTAACTAGTTCAACACTCTGTTCTAGTAAAGGTGATATCAGTTCAGATATAATCATTACCTTTGTTGGTTCCTTCTCATAGACTTTGATTTGACTTTTGTTCAACTCATCCACTTTGACATTAGCACTCTCCATAATTCTTTGCAATGTCTTGTTATTACATCTATATGCTTTTCTCTCATTAGAATAACCAAGAAATATTCCTTCATCACATCTAGGATCAAATTTGCCAATAGTATCATCTCTCCTGATAAAATATTTAGTACCAAAAATTATGAAATAATTAACTGTAGGTGTATTACCAAACCATAGTTCATAAGGTGTCTTACTGGTTTCTCCTTTGATATGTACTCTATTGAATGTATAAACCCTTGTGCTCACAACTTCTCTCAAGTAGATATGAGGTAGACTAGCTTCCATCATCATTGTTCTAGTAGCAGCCAAGATAGTATTGTTCTTCCTTTCCACAACTCCATTCTGCTGAGGTGTCCGAGGAGAAGAAAATAGTCTTCTTATATCATGCTTCTCAGAAAAGTTATTAAATTCACCAGATGTGAATTCTCCACCATCATCTGACCTCAAACATTTAATTTTCAATATTGTTTCAGTTTCCACTTTAGTCTTAAGGATTTAAAACTTTTCAAATTCCTAATATTTTTCCTTCAGAAAAGTAACCCACATCATTCTAGAATAATCATCAACATGATTAACATGAAATATCTATCACCATGAAAACTTTTAACTCTAGCAAGGCCACACAAATTACTATGAATAAGATCAAGAGCATCATTTAATTTATCTTGTATAATCCTAAAAGAGGTTCAAACCTATCTCCCTATTTGACATTCTTTACATATCGGATTATAGGGCTTCATAATCTTAGGTATATCCCTAATAGCCTTAGTTGAACTAATCTTTACAATGCAATCAAAATACACATGACACAACCTTTTATGCCATAGCCAACTTTCATCAAGTTGTGTAATCAAAAATGTGTTCTCACTAATGTTCAAATGAAATATATTACCTTTTGTCCGTGTAAGGGTTGCAATCTCCAATCCAGATCTGTTAACGATTTTGCATTTTCCATCCTTGAACTATAATTGAAATCCCTTATCCAGTAATTGTCCTACACTCAAAAGATTATGCTTTAAAACTTCAACATAATAAACATTGTAATTATTGTTCTTACCATCCAATGATATAGTTAATTTTACTTTAATCATGCATTCTTTGTCATCTCCAAATCTAACTAGACCACCATCAAATTCTTTCAAAAATAGAAACTTCCCTTTATCTCCAGTCATATGATGTGAACAACCACTGTCAATTAACCATTCATCCTTGTCTTCAATTTTAGCAGCAAGTTCCTTCTCTTTAGGTACATTCTCTTCCAGTGCCAGATCATCTTCCTTGATAGCCAGGAACACCCATTCCTTCCCATCGCTAGAACCACTAGCAGAGTCTTTTGTTGGTTCATCATCAGAATCAGTAATGCCTTCCTCATCCGCTATGTAGCATGATTTGTCTTTGTTTTTCTTGTACTTATACTTGTTCTAATATCCAGAGTTAGGCTTAAATGATCTTTAAACTCTTTCTTCAAATCTTGAATTCCTTTCAGGACATCTAGATGCAAAATCACCAATCTTATTACATGCAAAACATTTCAAACATGATTTTCCTTTATACTTACTTCCTACTTGTCCTTTAGGTACTCTTCTAGAAAATAGTTCTTCAAGTTTCTCAAACTCATCATATTCTCTCTTCATATCTTCCAATTCCTTTGCATATAAATCTTTCTAACCTTGCTTACCAGTTGCAAATGCAGCTAAATGAAAAGAAGGTTCAGTCTTCACAGCTCTAGAAGGTCCAAATTTGTCAAGGTCAAAAGAAGATAGTTTCCCAACCAAAGTATCTATGTTGACTGATGTATTATCCATTGTTATCAACTGATTAGTAGTAGTAACCTTCATCTTGTAAACCAGTGGTAGGGCTCTTAGAACTTTGGAAATAATTTCATCTTCGCTCAGAGTTCCACCACACATTGAATTCCCATAAAAATCTCATTTACCCTTTCCATGAATGTTGTAATCCTTTCATCTTCTTCCATATTCATATTTTCATATCTCATCTAATAACCATCAAGTTTAGCAATCTTTACTATTCAATCACCTCCATTAAGAGTCTCCAACTTATCCCATATAGCCTTTCCAGATGATCTGTCGATTAATCCCATTATTTGTTGATCAAAAAGTGCACACAAGAGGGCTTCTCTTTCTCTACAATCATTTGCAAGTTCCTTATCCAAGTTTTCTGGAGGAGGATTTCCAGATGCCTGATTATGAGGTGTGACACCATTCTATGTGATCTCCAAATCTCCTTGCCAAGACATCTCAGATGCATTTCCATCTTAATCTTTCATATTTTGTAATTTTTTCCATCAAGCCTAGGAATATCTCTCTAAAAGATAGATCCAGATGAACTTAATTAACTTGAACAGTTAGTTGCCATAGGTTCTTCCTGAAGTCGTTAAGCTTTTTGCAGAGAGGACCAAAGCTCTGATACCAATTGTTAGACAGTTCAAACAATTGGAAGTCAACTGAGAGGAGGGTGGGGTGAATCAGTTGTCACAGATTACTAGAACAATTAGAGATTAAAACTTTAATACCAGAACCCAAAACATTAATACCAAAATGCTTAAACTAAATACTGAAATAGGAGTTAAACCCATTGAATAAACAACAATCACAAAATAAATACCATCCACATGACGCTAATATTTGTACGTGGAGACCCGGTAAAGAGAAAATCCACGGTGAGAAGCCTACCCATAGTCACATAAGACTTCTGCAATAAGAATGTGAATTACAATTGAGGGGCCTGCAGTTGTACGAAGGCCAACAACCTAGAGTGCACTGCTCATCACAAGAGGATTCTCACTAACTACATAGAAATTCAGGCTACAATCTGGAGAAGTGTTGAACTACAAAAGATAGCATCTCCTATGACTGAGTACAATTCTTGTTAAGCTCAATACCAGAGGACTAAATCCCCTTACATAAACCCAATTTGATCTCTAATGATCAACCAAATTCTCTGCCTAAATGATATTACATTATTCGCACATTATATCACTTTCCCAATCCCATATATCTCTACCATGACCATGATGATCTACAATGAGATATTACATCATATATACAAACCCTCGACCATAAACAATCAGGAGGGTCACCAGACAATAAACCAATTACATAATTACAAAACATGTCAGCCTTAGATGAAATAAATAATATCCAGCATGTATATGACATCTCGGAAACGTATCGAGAATTGCAATCCACACACTTCATTAAACGGGTCCATAACCTAGACCAACAGGGGCCCGACATAGGTCCACATGCTACAACAATGATCTCCATCCACCAAGTCTCAAACATGATCACCAACAACATCCTGAAACTCCACTAGAAACTACACCAACACCACTTATGCAATTCATCAAAGATCTTCATCAAAATCTCTATCGGTGAAACACTCGCAGAAACCAAAATCCAAGCTTCTAAGCAAATGGGATAGTATCTGATCACTAGACCAAAACCAACTTACTGAATATGAGCATGAGTATCGTGAATAGGCTAATTACATAACCAAATCTTACTGGATCATGCTAGATCCAAATCAATCAGAAACCACTCAACCTACCGAGACCAGAAGGGTGCCGATAAAGCATCCAAACAACTAGTGTTGGAATCAATGAAAAACATCAATGCAACACATAATCAATTCCTCCAAATTACCAAAAGTTAATATTAATTGGTAATATAGTATGCATAGAGGGATAATCACAAAAAAATTGAGATAAATCTACTAGTGTGGAATAATTGTTTGTTGGTATTTTAGCACTTATGGAGAAATATTAGATTAGGCACGTTTTAATACCAAAGAATCATAGCAATAATTAATGGTTGCAGATAGACATAATGAAGTTTATAGAGAAGGAACATAATGATTCTAAGGGAGACACGGATGAAAGAAACGAGGAACAAGTTCTAGGTAAGAAAATAGTACCATAGATTTATAATTTTATAAATTGTACCTATTTGAGTGCACTCTTTGCAATATGCTTAAGGATATATTTAAAACATACTTTAGTATTTTTAATAGTTTAAATGCTAAATTTATTACAAAATTATATTTTCTATTATTTCAAATATTTTTTCCTATAATTTGTGAATGTTGATAATAGAGAGCTTATTTCTATGTACGTTTTCTATCTTCCCTTTATCATATAATAGTATGATCTCTATTTGTCACTAGAGATAGAGGCATTTTTATTTTTCATAAATAATGTTGAGCTTAATTGCTTTACACCTCTAGTATTAATCCTTCTAATCTCGTTCCTTATTGTATCATTTTCATAATTCAATTTCAAATGATTTTTTAGTACTTTACCTCCTATGACTACTTTCAATTAAAAATATGGCATTCCCTTAAAAATTGTACCATCTTCACATAATCCATGGTTTCTTTTCAAAACAATATAGATATTTATAATAGTTATGTGTCATATATATATATATATATATATATATATATATATATATATATATATATTTGAAGAGAACAATACTTTATATTTATTTATTTATTTTAGTTAGTTAGGTTGTACTATTATTAGGGAAACCAGAAGGAAGTAATTTGTTTATTTCTCGAAGGAAGTTAGGTTACCCAACTCAAGGGAAGGTCCAAATGAACAATCATTTAATATTATTAATGTTAGTTATCTTAGATGTCCTTCTAGATAGAGATGAGTTAGCATCTTGCATTTAATTGTTTTCATTAGCGTAGTTGTACCTACTCCATCTTATTTTCCTATATAAGCAAGCTATCTTGTATACTTTTAATCATCAATTCATTACTCATTCAAGCATTGTTTCTCGATCTTATTTGGTGTTCATTATTCAACTATAGAATTCTCTTTTGTCTAGTTGTTTGTTTCTTAGTTGTGAAGCTTTGCCAACTTCATCTCGTGTATAGATCATTGTAAAGATGTCAATCTAGGATCTAAACCTAAACTACTCTTTATTCATAAATAAACTTAAATTTCAATCTCTAAGCATATTTTATACAAAATATAAGCAAACATCGAATATGGATATAAAAACATTCATAGATATATCATTATAATGCAAATGAATAATACAATTTCATACTAAGAAGTTCTTATTTCCTACTTAGGCTTCCAAATTGCCTTAAGAATATACAAGAAGATGCATCCATCGATCTTTATTCTGAGTCACTTCCTTCTGTCCTTTGAATGCAGACGAGAACAAGAATCGGGCGCTTTTTCTGCCCAACCTTGAAGCTTACGCTTCCTCGGAATTCTTGGTCAATTAAAAATACCCGACCTTGCACGAATTGGTTTAACCAAAGAATTCGAAAGCAAGAGGGAATCTGGTGCATGCCTAGATAATATATGCATTTTCATTTTTCTACTTCACTCTAAGAAACAAACATTCGCTATCATACTAGGATGTGGTAGAGAGCATAAATAAGGAATTTCCATCATTTTCTACGGATAATTCAAACAATAACTTAGCCGAGTATATGCCATGCACAACAAAATAATAGTTGGAAAAAGCAACTATTCTCCCTAAAAACAACCACATTCGGCACCCGTCCCAAAAGGTAATTTTCTAACTCAAGCTTAACCCTAGCTTGGTTCCCTGAAACAAAAATTCCATTGAGAATACAATCTTTCTTTTGCAAAAAAAAAAGAGATATCATTTTCCTTTCTAATCATTACTTGTCTAATATATCTATTGAAGACAATCTTTCATATTTTGGAAAACGATAAACTTTCATAAGCAATAATCTTAAAATCAATCTTTCGACCAAATAAGGTACATGAAAAAGAAGGTGTTATACATGTATGAGCTTAATCTCATATATAACCAAAAGTACACAAACACATTCTTAAAATAGAATTAGAACTAATTATTTCAGACAAAATACGTTATTAATAATTAGTTAACATCTTTTCTCTATATTCTTTTCTTCTATTCTAAAATGATTTAGAATGCATTTCAAATAGGATAATGACATATGAAACAAATTTGGATAATCATACGTAATATCTAAAGCTTATAATTCTATGCATTCTTATACCAAATCATAACAAATAACAACCATAAACAAAGGAATTCTGACCTTTTGAAAACTTTATCCGGTTTATATGGCCTTGATGTTCTTTCGTCCAATAGTCCCTCGCCTTCTTCGCAAGTCTCTCTCAAAGCTATTCCTATCAAATCTATCTCTATTCTATTTCTCTCTTTCGATAATATCAAATTATCTTCTCCTCTCTTCTAATCTATCCTTCCCTTCAAGAGTTTATTTCCCTTCTCTGCTTGAGAAAATGATTGAATGAATGTGTTTTCCTCTCGTCCTCCATCTCTATTTATTCACTTTTTCCCTACGTTTACTCCTGTATTAAGGGCTCGGTGATTGCAAAGGTTTTGAAGTCTTTTACCTTTATCTCCTCTTATTCTTCTTTGTCTAAGAGAGATGTTATTCTTTGATGCGTGTTTGGCATTCAACTGGCTTCTACGGTTGACAGGTCTTTCTCCTAACACCGTGAGATGGGGAGTCTATCTGCAGATTTGATATGGTAGTCACTTGCGTGTATGTTATCTTATGTGCACTGCAACTTATAACTCATTCTTCCTGCAGTTCTTATCGGTCGAATGGAGAGTTGGGAAGATGTAAGAAACTCTTATTTTTTGCATTCAATGATTTTGTTGTTATATCTGCCAGGTCTACACATGTTTTTCTTGGTTTATGCCACCACTACAATTCTTTTTCTTGCTGTGTGTGATGGGGAAGTAAACTGAGTTTTCAACATGTGCTGCATGGAATGGAGGAGTAAACTGAAGTTTTTTAAACATGTGCAATGGCAGTTTTTAATGCTCCATGCATGGCCACGCTCCCTATTTGTGCTATGATTTGATTGTATGTTAAGTCAAATGTTGGAATCATCCAGTTCCTACATTTAATCATTGGTTTTTAACTAAAGTCTTGGTTTTAAGTTCCAACATTTGCATGATATTAAACTCTATGTTAGAATCCTCTAATTTCCGCATTAAAACCTCTATCTTCTACGTGTAGCTAATATATTTGTTTTATGCCATGTAAATTGACTCATAATAGTCGTTGTTTTTAACATCATGTTTAGTTGATATGCATTTGTTGACTGGAGTCTAATCGGTCTTCCTTCGTTGATGTGACATAGTCGCTTTTCAAAAATAACACTAACCTACCACCTTTATAATTTAACATGCGACTTTATGTAAATATTAAACTTAAACATTTAATGTTCATAATATATATTCATCATTTAATATATGCTAATATTTATAATATGTTTGATGAATAATCATTTTATAGCATACGATAGTTTTTGTATTCATTAAATTTACAATTCTACCTAATTCGTGATCTCGCCTTCTACCTCCTTCACTTGATCCTGCATTACTTGCAATCAAAAGTTTATCAGTATTGACAAACCGAAAAGAATATTAAATGTCGAATTTCATATCAATTGCAGGAGTAAAAATGCATACAATATTTTCTCACAACTGGAATATGAATGATCAAATCTTTTTTATTTTCAATGCATAAATAAAAATCACATTAAATCTTTAAAATGCACTTTATTAAAAATATGATTTGTGACATCCTTCCCCTCTTGGAAGAGACATCGTCTCGATGTCTTGCCACTCATCAATAATCACAAAACAATAATATCTCATAAAATGTCAATCATACCTCAAATTCAAATAATAATACCAATAGCACATAGGCTATCCAAGTTTACATCATAAAATTTAAATAATTGTTTCAAAAATATCCAAAATTAAATAGCAGTTATTTCCTAAGAAAGCAAATGAGGAAAATGACAATCAATCGTCTCAGCATCCTCCCATGTAGCACTATCCTCAGAATATTGGTCCCACTGAACCTTATACTGAGTGAAATCTCTTCTATGTAGCTTCACACTATGTTGATCTAGGATTTGGATGGGCTCCACTAGCACCACCCTTGGATCTTGAACCTGTAAGGATTACCAATCAAGAATATGAGATGCATCAGCATTGTAAGGTTTTAGTAAAGACACATGAAACACATTATGGATTCGAGCTAGAGAAGGGGGTAACGCTAATATATAAGCAACTGGATTGATAACCTCTAGTACATCAAAGGGTGCCACATATCTTGGAGCCAATTTTGATGATTTTCCAAACGAGATAGAGCTCTTATGAGGTTTGACTCTTAAAAAGACTTTATCTCCTTCAGCGAATTGTCTAAAAGTTCTATTTTGGTCTGCATAACTCTTCTGTCGATCAGCTGCTTCCTTCAATCTACTCTTAATCAACACCAGCTACTCATCCATTTCCTTGAGTAAATCTGGACCAATAATGATCCTATCCTCTAGTCTATCCCAGCTGATAGGTGTGCGACATTTTTGCCCATAGAGTGCTTCAAAAGGTGCCATCCCTAATGATGCGTGAAAGGAGTTGTTATAAGCAAATTCAACTAAGGGCAAGTACTCCTCCCATTTGTACTACTAATCCATGCAATATATTCTCAAAAGATCCTCCACTACCTGATTAACCCTTTCTGTTTGGCCGTCAGTCTGAGGATGATATGCTGAGCTAAAATTTAGCCTTGTTCCCAATGCTGCATTCAATGTTGTCCAAAATCTGGAAGTCATCCTGGTATCCCTATCAGATATTATAGTTTCTGGAACTCCATGTAACTGATAAATTTCTTGCACAAATTTCTTGGCAAGAACAAATGATCCATCTTTTAGATTTCCAGATATGAAATGTGCAACTTTAGTCAACTTGTCCACAACTACTAAGATAGTGTCATGCTTATTCTTACTCATTCGTAATCCTTTGATGAAATCCATACTAATTACCTACCACTTGTATTCTAGTATAACATTTTGGAATAGAAGTCCTACTGGATGAACATATTCAACTTTTACTCTTTGACATTCCAGACATTGTGCTACATACTCAACCACTTCTTTCCTGAGTTTTGGCCAAAATTACAATGTTTTCAAATCAGCTACCATCTTTGTTATTCCAGGGTGTCCTGAATAAGGTGTATTGTGCATCTCATGTAAGATCAACTTCCTCAACTCTCCCCCTTCTGGTATGCACATCCTTCCTTGGTATCTCAAAATACCCTCTGGTTCTATCTCATATCCATCATAGCGACGGTCTGAAGAGTCTCTTTCCAAGGCTTCTTTAACTCTTAAATAATGTTCATCTTCGGAAAGATTCTGCAACACTTGTTGCTTCAAATTTGTCCTTGTTGTACCCATTGCAAATAGGTGTCTTCTTCTACTGAGAGCATCAGCTACTCTATTTTCCTTCCCTTGGATATATTCAATACCAAAGTCATACTCACTTAGAAATTCAAGCCACCTTCTCTGTCTTGCATTTAGGTTAGGTTGTGTAAAAGTATACTTCAATCCTAAATGATCCGTTTTAAGCTCAAAAGGCTTCCCTAAAAGGTAATGCCTCCAGATTTTTAATGCATGCATAATAGCTAGTAGTTCTAAATCATGTGGAGCATAATTCATCTCATATTGCTTTAGCTTTCGTGATTCATATGCAACCACCTTTCCTCTTGCATCAACACTGCTCCCACAGCTTCACCCGAGGCATCTGTAATTACTACAAAATGTCCGTTGGGATTTGGTATTGTTAATACTAGTGCCGTTGTCAATTTCTGCTTCAAGAGTTGAAATGATTCTTCACACTTCTTTGTCCATTCAAACCTTTTTTTCTTTTTCTAAAGTGAGGTAATTGGTGCCGTTATCCTGGAAAACCCTTCCACATATTTTCTATAATATCCAACAAGTCCCATAAAACTTCAAACTTCTAAAACATTCTTGGGTGTTGGCCAATCTACTATTGCTTCTATCTTTGCAGGATCAACTGAAATTCCTTCGACAGATATGACATGACCTAAGTATTGCACCTTTTCCTAAAAGAAGACACACTTAGAGAATTTCCCATAAAGTTTGCGATCTCTCAATCGTTGCAAAACTATCCTCAGGTGCTTCTTATGTTCTTCTTCATTCTTAGAATAGATCAATATGTCATCAATGAAGATTAAAACAAAGTCATCCAAGTATTCTCTAAAAATACTGTTCATGAGGTTCATGAATGCTATTGGGGCATTAGTTAAACCAAATGGTACAACTGTGAATTCATAGTGCCCATACCTTGTTCGGAATGCAGTCTTAGGAATGTCTTCATTTTTAATCCTTAACTGATGATATCCGGATCGAAGATCAATCTTGGAGAATATAGATGCACCTTTCATTTGATCAAATAATTCATCTATCCTTGGTAGAGGATATCTATTTTTGATGGTTACTTTGTTCAACATCCTATAGTCAATGCATAACCTCAAAGTACCATCTTTCTTCTTTACAAAGATCACTGGTGCACCCCACGGAGATACGCTTGGTCTAATAAAACCTTGCCTAAGCAATTCTTGCAATTGAGCCTTAAGCTCCTACAGTTCTGTTGTTGTTATTCTATATGGAGCCTTAGATTGTGGCTCCATTCCAGGTAAGAGTTCTATAGAAAAATTGAACTCTCTCTTAGGTGGTAACTTGGTAAGATCTTCTGGAAAGACATCTAGAAACTCTACAAGGACAGGATAATCTGTAGGACTTTTCTCTACATTATTCAAATCATTAACCATGATGGCAATGATGGAACATCCTTTTCTTTGGGCCTTCTTGAGTTGCATTGCCGAAATGTATCTCAATTCAAGAGGATTTTGAGACCCAAAAATTTCAACGGAATTCCCAAAATCATCCATGCAACTAATGACCTTATCTTCACAGTTCACTATGGCTTTATGTTTAGTCAACCAATTAATACCTAAGATCACATCATATGATCCTAGTGGTGCATCATAAAGGTTAACTTGGGTTTGGAAACTAGGAAGTTCTAATTCACTGCAAAATAGACAAGTATCTACCCTCTTTTCTGCTTGATTTCCATACTGAACCATCCATGAATTTGAAATATAACCAGGTTTAACAGATATTCTAGAAACTACTTGTGGATCAATAAAACATTCAGTAGCTCCTGTATCTATTAAAATAGAAACTATTTGTCCAAAGAGCTTACCCGTAATCTGGATAGGTGCGGCTTGGAAATCAACTTGACGATTGTCGACAATAGCATGAATCTGATGTTGAGGGGCTCCTTGCTGATATGCTCCTCTCTGTGCTGGGGTATGTTGTCGACAATTGGAGGTGTAATGACTCCCTCCACAATTATAACACCCATCCCTAGGACCAGGATGGCCACTTGACCTTCCTCTATCCATATTTTGTCGAGCATTGGTGTTATTGTTTTCTTTCTTATTTCCATCTTGATTCGCTCTTCCTTTTTCCTGGGTGTTGGGTCCCCTCTTAAGATTTCTTATCTGCTGATTCTTGCCATTGTGGTTCCTTTGGAAATTTCTATTCCCAAAATTTGGTCAGTTGTTCTCATTCTTTCAGAGGTTCCCCAACTGCTGTAACTTCTACTCTTGCTTAATCGCCTTTTCAAATACTTCCACCATAGTTAATGGCTTATGGATATCCACCTCCGCTCCTATATGGGTTCTTAAACCCAAAATGAACTTCTGAATGTGGAATCTTTCATCCATCTAGTATTGTGGAACATACTTAAGGAGATTAGTAAATTTCTCCCAGTACTGTGTTACTGACATACTACCTTGAGTAAGGTTTTGAAATTCTGTCATCTTCTTGTCGAAGAATAAGTGTGGAAGCCACCTTTTCCTGAAGGATTGTAAAAACAAATCCCAAGTGATCTCTCTTGGTTGCAGTTTCCTTTCCAACTTTTCATTGTCCCACCAAGTAGCAGCTTCACCAGACAACTGATAAGCAGCCCAAACTACCTTGGTTTCATTTGACATGTTGCGGAGACCAGAATATTTCTCCATTTCAATTATCCATGCCCCTGCACCATCGCCAATTGTTTTTCCATCAAAATTTGGCGAGGCTAACCTTTTTAAATCTTTTGCTAGCTCTTCTTCCATTCTGGCTTGGTTGTCAGGTTGCTCCTCAACCCTTGGGGCTTCCTGTCAAACTTCTCCGACGCTTCGAACCTCTTGTTCCAGATCATTCATCCTTGCACTTTGCTGATTGAGTAGGTCAAGAATTTGATCTAACCTTTCATTTCAATTACTTGACCCTACCCTTGTGGTTCTTGAGGTCATTTTTAACAATTCTGCATCAGGGAGATGTTGATAATTCTTAGTGAAAAAGAAACATATATGAAATGTTACATTTTTCGTAACTTCTATCATGCTCCCTAATATCTAGCCTTATATTACAACTATAGAGATTTAATACTCTTATTAAATATTATAGGGAAACAATATAAATTTATAACATAGCAGTATCAAGTAATTTTCAATCTACTTTATTCAAATTTATAACACAAGTTAGGTTCAAAATATATATAGATATCATTAAGAAATACAATATTTTTCAGTCAAAATACAATATTTTGATGATTTTCCAAACGAGATAGAGCTCTTATGAGGTTTGACTCTTAAAAAGACTTTATCTCCTTCAGCGAATTGTCTAAAAGTTCTATTTTGGTCTGCATAACTCTTCTGTCGATCAGCTGCTTCCTTCAATCTACTCTTAATCAACACCAGCTACTCATCCATTTCCTTGAGTAAATCTGGACCAATAATGATCCTATCCTCTAGTCTATCCCAGCTGATAGGTGTGCGACATTTTTGCCCATAGAGTGCTTCAAAAGGTGCCATCCCTAATGATGCGTGAAAGGAGTTGTTATAAGCAAATTCAACTAAGGGCAAGTACTCCTCCCATTTGTACTACTAATCCATGCAATATATTCTCAAAAGATCCTCCACTACCTGATTAACCCTTTCTGTTTGGCCGTCAGTCTGAGGATGATATGCTGAGCTAAAATTTAGCCTTGTTCCCAATGCTGCATTCAATGTTGTCCAAAATCTGGAAGTCATCCTGGTATCCCTATCAGATATTATAGTTTCTGGAACTCCATGTAACTGATAAATTTCTTGCACAAATTTCTTGGCAAGAACAAATGATCCATCTTTTAGATTTCCAGATATGAAATGTGCAACTTTAGTCAACTTGTCCACAACTACTAAGATAGTGTCATGCTTATTCTTACTCATTCGTAATCCTTTGATGAAATCCATACTAATTACCTACCACTTGTATTCTAGTATAACATTTTGGAATAGAAGTCCTACTGGATGAACATATTCAACTTTTACTCTTTGACATTCCAGACATTGTGCTACATACTCAACCACTTCTTTCCTGAGTTTTGGCCAAAATTACAATGTTTTCAAATCAGCTACCATCTTTGTTATTCCAGGGTGTCCTGAATAAGGTGTATTGTGCATCTCATGTAAGATCAACTTCCTCAACTCTCCCCCTTCTGGTATGCACATCCTTCCTTGGTATCTCAAAATACCCTCTGGTTCTATCTCATATCCATCATAGCGACGGTCTGAAGAGTCTCTTTCCAAGGCTTCTTTAACTCTTAAATAATGTTCATCTTCGGAAAGATTCTGCAACACTTGTTGCTTCAAATTTGTCCTTGTTGTACCCATTGCAAATAGGTGTCTTCTTCTACTGAGAGCATCAGCTACTCTATTTTCCTTCCCTTGGATATATTCAATACCAAAGTCATACTCACTTAGAAATTCAAGCCACCTTCTCTGTCTTGCATTTAGGTTAGGTTGTGTAAAAGTATACTTCAATCCTAAATGATCCGTTTTAAGCTCAAAAGGCTTCCCTAAAAGGTAATGCCTCCAGATTTTTAATGCATGCATAATAGCTAGTAGTTCTAAATCATGTGGAGCATAATTCATCTCATATTGCTTTAGCTTTCGTGATTCATATGCAACCACCTTTCCTCTTGCATCAACACTGCTCCCACAGCTTCACCCGAGGCATCTGTAATTACTACAAAATGTCCGTTGGGATTTGGTATTGTTAATACTAGTGCCGTTGTCAATTTCTGCTTCAAGAGTTGAAATGATTCTTCACACTTCTTTGTCCATTCAAACCTTTTTTTCTTTTTCTAAAGTGAGGTAATTGGTGCCGTTATCCTGGAAAACCCTTCCACATATTTTCTATAATATCCAACAAGTCCCATAAAACTTCAAACTTCTAAAACATTCTTGGGTGTTGGCCAATCTACTATTGCTTCTATCTTTGCAGGATCAACTGAAATTCCTTCGACAGATATGACATGACCTAAGTATTGCACCTTTTCCTAAAAGAAGACACACTTAGAGAATTTCCCATAAAGTTTGCGATCTCTCAATCGTTGCAAAACTATCCTCAGGTGCTTCTTATGTTCTTCTTCATTCTTAGAATAGATCAATATGTCATCAATGAAGATTAAAACAAAGTCATCCAAGTATTCTCTAAAAATACTGTTCATGAGGTTCATGAATGCTATTGGGGCATTAGTTAAACCAAATGGTACAACTGTGAATTCATAGTGCCCATACCTTGTTCGGAATGCAGTCTTAGGAATGTCTTCATTTTTAATCCTTAACTGATGATATCCGGATCGAAGATCAATCTTGGAGAATATAGATGCACCTTTCATTTGATCAAATAATTCATCTATCCTTGGTAGAGGATATCTATTTTTGATGGTTACTTTGTTCAACATCCTATAGTCAATGCATAACCTCAAAGTACCATCTTTCTTCTTTACAAAGATCACTGGTGCACCCCACGGAGATACGCTTGGTCTAATAAAACCTTGCCTAAGCAATTCTTGCAATTGAGCCTTAAGCTCCTACAGTTCTGTTGTTGTTATTCTATATGGAGCCTTAGATTGTGGCTCCATTCCAGGTAAGAGTTCTATAGAAAAATTGAACTCTCTCTTAGGTGGTAACTTGGTAAGATCTTCTGGAAAGACATCTAGAAACTCTACAAGGATAGGATAATCTGTAGGATTTTTCTCTACATTATTCAAATCATTAACCATGATGGCAATGATGGAACATCCTTTTCTTTGGGCCTTCTTGAGTTGCATTGCCGAAATGTATCTCAATTCAAGAGGATTTTGAGACCCAAAAATTTCAACGGAATTCCCAAAATCATCCATGCAACTAATGACCTTATCTTCACAGTTCACTATGGCTTTATGTTTAGTCAACCAATTAATACCTAAGATCACATCATATGATCCTAGTGGTGCATCATAAAGGTTAACTTGGGTTTGGAAACTAGGAAGTTCTAATTCACTGCAAAATAGACAAGTATCTACCCTCTTTTCTGCTTGATTTCCATACTGAACCATCCATGAATTTGAAATATAACCAGGTTTAACAGATATTCTAGAAACTACTTGTGGATCAATAAAACATTCAGTAGCTCCTGTATCTATTAAAATAGAAACTATTTGTCCAAAGAGCTTACCCGTAATCTGGATAGGTGCGGCTTGGAAATCAACTTGACGATTGTCGACAATAGCATGAATCTGATGTTGAGGGGCTCCTTGCTGATATGCTCCTCTCTGTGCTGGGGTATGTTGTCGACAATTGGAGGTGTAATGACTCCCTCCACAATTATAACACCCATCCCTAGGACCAGGATGGCCACTTGACCTTCCTCTATCCATATTTTGTCGAGCATTGGTGTTATTGTTTTCTTTCTTATTTCCATCTTGATTCGCTCTTCCTTTTTCCTGGGTGTTGGGTCCCCTCTTAAGATTTCTTATCTGCTGATTCTTGCCATTGTGGTTCCTTTGGAAATTTCTATTCCCAAAATTTGGTCAGTTGTTCTCATTCTTTCAGAGGTTCCCCAACTGCTGTAACTTCTACTCTTGCTTAATCGCCTTTTCAAATACTTCCACCATAGTTAATGGCTTATGGATATCCACCTCCGCTCCTATATGGGTTCTTAAACCCAAAATGAACTTCTGAATGTGGAATCTTTCATCCATCTAGTATTGTGGAACATACTTAAGGAGATTAGTAAATTTCTCCCAGTACTGTGTTACTGACATACTACCTTGAGTAAGGTTTTGAAATTCTGTCATCTTCTTGTCGAAGAATAAGTGTGGAAGCCACCTTTTCCTGAAGGATTGTAAAAACAAATCCCAAGTGATCTCTCTTGGTTGCAGTTTCCTTTCCAACTTTTCATTGTCCCACCAAGTAGCAGCTTCACCAGACAACTGATAAGCAGCCCAAACTACCTTGGTTTCATTTGACATGTTGCGGAGACCAGAATATTTCTCCATTTCAATTATCCATGCCCCTGCACCATCGCCAATTGTTTTTCCATCAAAATTTGGCGAGGCTAACCTTTTTAAATCTTTTGCTAGCTCTTCTTCTATTCTGGCTTGGTTGTCGGGTTGCTCCTCAACCCTTGGGGCTTCCTGTCAAACTTCTCCGACGCTTCGAACCTCTTGTTCCAGATCATTCATCCTTGCACTTTGCTGATTGAGTAGGTCAAGAATTTGATCTAACCTTTCATTTCAATTACTTGACCCTACCCTTGTGGTTCTTGAGGTCATTTTTAACAATTCTGCATCAGGGAGATGTTGATAATTCTTAGTGAAAAAGAAACATATATGAAATGTTACATTTTTCGTAACTTCTATCATGCTCCCTAATATCTAGCCTTATATTACAACTATAGAGATTTAATACTCTTATTAAATATTATAGGGAAACAATATAAATTTATAACATAGCAGTATCAAGTAATTTTCAATCTACTTTATTCAAATTTATAACACAAGTTAGGTTCAAAATATATATAGATATCATTAAGAAATACAATATTTTTCAGTCAAAATACAATAGAAGATATCTTTATTTGATAATAGAAGAGAATACATCTTTATTTGATAATAGAAGGGAATACATCTTTATTTGGTAAAAGAAGGAAAGACATTTTTATAGAAGTGTTGTAACACGTTAGATCACTCATCGGGAGGAGTCAAGGGAGTGGATTCTTCTGACTCATTAGGAATTAAAGGCGTGTATCCTTCTAATTCATTCTCACTTAGAGGGGTATAGCACTCATATTCATCATCACTTAGAGGAGTATACTCCTCGGATTCTTCAAAACTGATCACTATTGGCCTTATAGGTGAGTATTCTAACTCAGGCTCTTTTTCTTTTACAGGAATATTCTTCTCAGAAGGTATTACAACACTTTCTTCTGGGACTGGTTTCACTTCAAAAGGGGCGTCATCCAAAACTGGCTTCATAGGAGATGGAGGATCCTTCTTGACCCTCAGGTAATGGGCATACCCAGCTACGGATTTCCGGGATGTCTGCTTGGTACGCACCATTTCTGTAATGTTTAAACATAAAACTATTAATCTCCAAATTTATCTTAATGTAGTGACTCATATAGGTCCTACTGTTATAAACCCTAGGCTCTAATACCAAAATGTAAACACATCAATCTAGGATCTAAACCTAAACTACTCTTTATTCATAAATAAACTTAAATTTCAATCTCTAAGCATATTTTATACAAGATATAAGCAAACATCCAATATGGATATAAAAACATTCATAGATATATCATTATAATGCAAATGAATAATACAATTTCATACTAAGAAGTTCTTATTTCCTACTTAGGCTTCCAAATTTCCTTAAGAATATACAAGAAGATGCATCCGTCGATCTTTAGTCTGAGTTGCTTCCTTTTGTACTTTGAATGCAGACGAGAACAAGAATCAGGCACTTTTTCCACCCAACCTTGAAACTTACGCTTCCCCAAAATTCTTGGTCAATCAAGAATACCTGACCCTGCACGAATTGCTTTAACCAAAGAATTCGAAAGCAAGAGGGAATCTGGTGCATGCCTAGATAATATATGCATTTTCATTTTTCTACTTCATTCTAAGAAACAAGCATTCGCTATCATACTAGGATGTGGTAGAGAGCATAAATAAGGAATTTCCATCATTTTCTACGGATAATTCAAACAATAACTCGGCCGAGTATATGCCATGCACAACAAAATAATAGTTGTAAAAAGCAACTATTCTCCCTAAAAACATCCACATTCAGCACCTATCCCAAAAGGTAATTTTCTAACTCAAACTTAACCCTAGCTTGGTTCCCTCAAACACAAATTCCATTGAGAATACAATCTTTCTTTTGCAACAAAAATAGAGATATCATTTTCCTTACTAATCATTACTTGTCTAATATATCTTTCGAAGACAATCTTTCATATTTTGGAAAACGATAAACTTTCACAAGCAATAATCTTAAAATCAATCTTTCGACTAAATAAGGTACATGCAAAAGAAGGTGTTATACATGTATGAATTTAATCTCATATATAACCAAAAGTATGCAAACACATTCTTAAAATAGAATTCGAACTAATTATTTCAGACAAAATACGTTATTAACAATTAGTTAACATCTTTTCTCTATATTCTTTTCTTCTATTCTAAAATGATTTACAATGCATTTCAAAGAGGATAATGACATATAAAACAAATATGGATAATCATACCTAATATCTAAAGCTTCTAATTCTATGCATTCTTATACTAAATCATAACAAATAACAACCATAAACAAAGGAATTCTGACCATTTTAAAACTTGATCCGGTTTGTACAGCCTTGACGTTCTTTCATCGAATAGTTCCTCTTCTTCTTCGCAAGTCTCTCTCAAAGCTATTCCTATCAAATCTATCTCTATTCTATTTCTCTCTTTTGATAATATCAAAATATCTTCTCCTCTCTTCTAATCTATCCTTCCCTTCAATATTTTATCGCCCTTCTCTGCATGAGAAAATGATTGAATGAATGTGTTTTCCTCTCGTCCTCCATCTCTATTTATTCACTTTTTCCCTACGTTTACTCCTATATTAAGGGCTCAGTGATTGCAAAGGTTTTGAATTCTTTTACCTTTATCTCCTCTTATTCTTCCACGTCTGAGAGATATGTTATTCTTTGATGCGTGTTTGGCATTCAACTGGCTTCTACGGTTGACAGGTCTTTCTCCTAACACCGTGAGATGGGGAGTCTATCTACAGATTTGATATGGTAGTCACTTGCATGTATGTTATCTTATGTGCACTGCAACTTATAACTCATTCTTCCTACAGTTCTTATCAGTCGAATGGAGAGTTGGGAAAATGTAACAAACTCTTATTTGTTTGCATTCAATTATTTTCTTGTTATATCTACCAGGTCTACACACATTTTTCTTGGTTTATGCCACCACTACAGTTCTTTTTCTTGCTACATGGGATGGGGATGTAAACTCATTTTTCAACATGTGCTGCATGGAATGGAGGAGTAAACTGAAGTTTTTAAACATGTGCACTGGCAGTTTTTAATGCTCCATGCATGGCCACGCTCCCTATTTGTGCTATGATTTGATTGCATGTTAAGTCAAATGTTGGAATCATCCAGTTCTTGCATTTAATCACTAGTTTTTAACTAAAGTCTTGGTTTTAAGTTCCAACATTTGCATGATATCAAACTCTATGTTAGAATCCTCTAATTTTTGCATTAAAACCTCTATCTTCTACGTGTAGCTAATATATTTGTTTTATGCCATGTAAATTGATTCATAATAGTCATTGTTTTTAACTTCATGTGTAGTTGATATGCATTTGTCAACTGGAGTCTAATCGGTCTTCCTTCATTCATGCAACATAGTCGCTTTTCAAAAATAACACTAACCTGCCACCTTTATAATTTAACATGCGACTTTATGTAAATATTAAACTTAAACATATAATGTTCATAATATATTTTCATCATTTAATATATGCTAATATTTATAATATGTTTGATGAATAATCATTTTATATCATACAATAGTTTTCGTATTGATTAAATTTACAATTTCACCTAAATATATATGCATATTTTCTCTATTGTGGTGTGTGAGATTCCCTTTTTCTATAGAAGTCATTTAGTTAAAAACAATTCTAGCTGATTCGTGTTCTCGCCTTCTACCTCCTTCACCTGATCCTGCATTACTTGCACTCAAAAGTTTATCAGTATTGACAAACCCAAAAGAATATTAAATGTCGAATTTCATATTAATTGCAGGAGTAAAAATGCATACAATATTTTCTCACAACTGGAATATGAATGATCAAATCTATTTTAATTTCAATGCATAAATAAAAATCACATTAAATCTTTAAAATGCACTTTATTAAAAATGCGATTCGTGACAATCATTTCTTTAGCATTGTATCAAGCCTAGTCCAAGTGTAAGGTCTATGCCTATGTGTAACAATTATGAATCATTGACGGTCATGTTTTATATTAAAATATATATCATTTTTTAATTGTGTTGTACTATAGATTTTGTGGATTAGTCATATGGTATCTAATTATCTCTTTCTTCTCTTCTTCATAAAAAAATTGAGGAATGTTGTAAGAAATAGTGTGTGCATTGTACATTAACTATTTAATTAAATATTTAGCTTGAGAGTCAGTGGAGTGGTAAACGCAAATAGTGAAATGTTTAACTTATTTGATAGGTTTCTAAACATAGGTGTTTTACTATATGATTTTGAATTTAAGTTGGTTTAAGGATTGGATGTAACGTTTTGCGATTGAGATTTAATAGAAAATGACCTTGTAAAATAAGTAATGTAAGTTAATTCAAAGAGATGCTTGATTTAATATTGATTAATGAATTTTACTAAGACATTGCATTAGTCTTGATGAGGGGACAATGGTATGGAGGAAGAGATTTAAGAAATTTCCAAATAGAAGAAGAAGGGGAATACAAACTAGATTAGAGGATGAACTTGATGTATGTATAATTGGTAAGTTACATAATTAATTATTGCTCTTAATAATTAGATTGAAGATGATTTAGATACTTCACAACCAATGCTTAAATTTAATTTGAATGATCTTACTCTTTATGATGAGGTGTTTAGATTTTGATGGATAAATGCTACTGATTTATAGAATAACCATGGTTAGATTACTGACTATCATGATATATCAATGATTCTAGTAAATCAAATGTATAAATGTGTAGCTAATATGTAGGGTATAATGCCAATGGGAGGTAAGAGAGATTCACCAAAACCATATAAGTACTTCATTTGTTGGAGTGTTAGTTGAGACGTGATGTGTTCAAATAAAGTGTTGTCTTTATTTATTTATTTATTCATTTTGAAGTCAATCTTATTAGAAATTATATTTCTTTAATGCTGAAATCCTTTTTTTGTTTGGTAACAAGATGCTTAGGTTTGTGAATTTTTGTGTTTTAATTGGGTTCAAAATGCTTTAAATTGAATATTTCTACTATTATTTATATGGCTTTATGGACCCTAATGGTACACCTAATTGTTAGAAATGATGTGGAACCTTAAGTCTTGGTTTTTATTGAGTTTTGGTAACTTTTTAATGGCCATTTTAGTTTATGACACCTAAGTGTTAGGAATGTTTTTGATTAAAGGAAAACGGGTTTTGAAGGGCCCTTGAAACCCTTTACAGCATTAGATCGAAAGATAGCCATTAAAGAACAATGAAAAAGAAAGAGACAACAAACATAGAAAAGATAGCTGATCAGGAAACAAAAAGCCAGCAGCAAAAAGACACAAAAAATAGGACCTACAAATAAAAAGCCAACGCTAGGTAAAGTTTTTAAGAAACTCGGTAACTTCCAGCTCCAGTTGCTCCATGTTCTTAGCAGTTCGCTTAATTTCCTCTATCTCCCTTCTTTGGCTTTGCTTTTTGGTACTTGCGCGAGTTCTTCTACCATGACCGATTTGTTTATCTTTAGGGGTGTCTTCCTTCACCTCAGTGGTGTCCTCAGAGGCCTTTTCCCCTTGATCACATTCAAGCTCGTTGATAAGAACCTTATTGCTTTCAGAAGCGGCCTTTAAGATCTTCTAACTTTGCTCCCCAATCTTTTTGAGTGTATTCTCAACCCCTTCCAGCCTTTTTCTAGTAGCGCTAGCTTTGTTTTCTAAGATTTGGAAGCTATTACATTGGGCATTAATGATTTCCTCAGTGTTACTAATTGCCTTGGTAAGATCACTTAAACAATCAGGGAGGGAGTTGAATTTACCAGTGCTAATAGCTTCTAAAAGTTTCAATTTTGCTGGCTTCCTGGGTTTATTTGGCTTTATGCTTGTTATTTCCTTTTGAACCTAGAGGAAAATATTGTTGAATTTGTCTGGGTCATTTTTGAAACATAGGTCAATATCCAGATGGTAGCCATCTTGGGCCTTGTCTCCCACCAGATCCATGTTCACCTCCAGACCCACCTCCTTCAAATATGCACTCTTAGCTTCCTTCATGGAGGTGTCCTCCCCAACGAGGCCCTTATCCTTAGAACCAGTAGAGAAGGGTGAATGACTCTTAGCTCCCACATCCTTATTTCTTAGAGTTTTCCCCTTATTCTTTTGGCTAGAAAGGTTTTGGACCCTTTGTTATCAATCTCCATATCATCTTTAGTCTCGTCTTCCTCATCATACTAGCTTTCATCATC